>NC_056728.1:831304785-831604785 GCF_019279795.1 Protopterus annectens | reverse complement strand
GGATTGTCATTAACAATTTACCTCCTTGCACATTTGGCTATCCAATATGCCAAAGGTCTTCACTCACTGACTGGCCCTAGCAGTTGACGTCTGCAGGTTGAAAGGTACCTACATTTACACTAACCTGGATGAATATATAACCCACAGGAAACTCTACTCACCAAGTACTGACCTCCTAGAGTTTACCTAGAGGCTGTTTCAAGACCTTAGGGTTTACCCTGAACATAAAGTCATCTCTGTGCCCTCCCAGATGGTTAAATTCTTGGGGTCAATGTTGAACTCCTCCCATGCAGACTACTTTCCTACTACCACAGAAGGTGGAGATTTACCAGGCTTATATAAGGAAACAGGCAACCAAGATGCAAGTCACAGCAAGAGTGCTCCTAAGAGATCTGGGATTCATGGTCGCCATCTTACTGATAACTCCCTAGCTATGCTTCATATGCAGTAAATGCAGTGGTAATTGAGAGTTGTGTGGACTGTGTTGTGTTGAGTTGTGAGACTACCAGCAGAGATGCAAAGCACATCGGTTTAAAGAAGATGCTGGCTCTCATTCAGGGAATGAAGGCTATGAGACTAATTTGGATGAGGGAACACTAAATGATGACAAACAATATTACAATTGTGTGTTACATCAGCAAGTGGTGAGTATAAAAACTTAACTTTGCAAACTAGCCTTGATAACATGGGAAGCTGTGCTTCTACAGAATCTTCAAGCAGTGTATATTCGCTTCAGAGCTCAACTCCCTGACAGAATAGCTAAGCACAGTCAATGCATCCCTCCACAACTGGATGTTACACTGGGAGATGATCTTACAACTACCTCCCAGATGAGGTATTCCACAGATTGAACTCTCTACTTCCAAAGAAAATGGGCGGCTGAGACTATTTCACTGCAGAAGCCAATGCAAACAGGCCAAGTAGACAGATGCCTTCTCCATAACTTGGACATGGAGCTTTTTATATGCCCCTTACCATTTATCCTGAGATACTTCCAGAAAGTAAGGAGGAAAAAACAAAAATGTTATTCATGGCTCCCTTTTGGTTGAGGCAATGGTGTCTTTTTTCACTAGTCATGAAAATGGCAGGGTGGTGTCATTTGGCAGTCTCCAACATGGTGGGTCTACTGTCTCAGGAAAAGACTCACATCCACCCCAAACTGCAGGCCTTAAGGCTGGCAGTTTGGAGGTAGGATATTGGTGCCCCTCTGGTACCAGTACACTGAAGGCATGCCCAATTTTTTTTTAAATAATCCAGTCCTACCATTAGGAGATTCTATGTTTCCAAGTGTAAAAAGTTCTCTTCCAAGTGGAAGAAAAAACTTTAGGACCTCAGGAGAGTGGCAGGACCCCTTGATCTTACAGTACCCAAGTGATTTGCTTAAGATTAGACTTTTCTGCACAGGTAACTGTTATTTAATCAACTGTTTTAAATGTTGAATACTGGAAGCTCGAATGGGGAATTTTGAAAAATAGAAATGTCAAAGTCGCAGAAATTTGAATTCTTTCCCAGGGAAAGAATTTGGTTGGCTGTTTCCGCGGCTTTGACATTTTCTGTACTGTGGTGCGAATGTTACGGATCGGGTTAAGGTAAATGTGCAAGTGTGACTGACGTTGGATTAGGGCACGGGTAAGTGTGCGAAAGTGACGGACTTTAGGGTTAGGGTGCAGGTAAGGTAAGTGTGCGATAGTGATGGACTTTAGGGTTAGGGCTTGGGTTAAGGTTAGTGCACAGATAGCTGTGCATGTAAGGTGTAGTGTAGGTTTATTAGGTTTTTGGTGTGCCTGTGTTGTGTGTGTGTTTTTTGGAACAGCGAAGGTTTTCCCTGGGAAAAAATTCGCTATTCTGAGGTTTCAATGTTATATTTCAAACTTCCAAGTTCGAACATATGGTGTTTGAAATTTTGGAAGTTCGATTATATGACATAGACCCTTCTATACCTCTATTAAGGTGCATTATTCATCAATTTCAGCCTGTCTGGCTTAAGATCCACCCTTACCTAACCTTCCACGTGTTAAATAATTTCTCAAGGAGGTCTTGTACATTTAACCAGAAAGGAAAAGAAGGATTCCATTTTGGGACTTTTAATATATGCATGGAAAGCTTACACAGGCCCCTTTCTGAGCCAGCAGGTAGCACCCTTCTGAATTTCTTTTCCTGTAAGGCAGCACTTCTTAACAGCAATTACCTCAGCCAGAAGCTTCTCAAAGCTGCAGGCACTGATGTGTTCCCTGCCCTTTCTAGTTTTCTAGAGACAGGATAGCCCTCAGAGCCAGCTCCTCCTTAATGCCTGGAGTGGATTATGAATTCACCTTCAACCAGATCATCTGGCTTACTAGCCTCCTTTTCCACCTCCAGAACATGGGGGAAAGGATTGTGCACTCTATGAATGCACACAGACATCACAGGTTTTATCTGGAAAGGACTTCAAGAAAATGGAGCAATTGCTCATACCCTTTGCTTTAAACCAGGACAGCCAGTGAAAAAAAAAAAAAAAAACATTTCTAGGTGACTCTGCCATTGCATTTGCATCTGCTATTACAAGAAGTGCCACAGTTAGCCTGCTCCAATAAATACTCTTCCAGGGCAGCATCTACCACAATTGCTTTTATACGAAGGTGAGTGCCAAATTCAGCATATAGGCAACCACCTCTTCATTCTGTCGACATCTTCATCAACATCGTATGTTGGACACACTGTCCATGCCTAGAACAGGATTAGCCAGGACTGTCCTCTAAGGCATCTTTTGCAGTCACACACAGACAGAATAATCTGCATGTAAGATTGCACTGTGTGACAGTACATGTTTAGTAAATACAGAGGTACATAAAATCATGTCAGAATCTCTTAAATAATTTTAGAGTGATAGTAAAAATGAGAGATAAGCAGTCATTGAGTGAACACAAGCAGTACATACCCCATAAATACATGGGCTACACAATAAATCATATCAGAACTCTTCAGTTAATATTTTTGCCAGATAAGCATAACGACAAGTTGTCACTGCATTTACACACAGCACATGAACCCAGTAAACGCATAACCAGTACATTAAAACACCAGCTGCAATAAATAAAGGAGGCCGTGGTGGTGCAGCAGTTAGAGTTGTCGCCTCAAAGCAAGAGGCTCTCTGGTTCACTTCTCAGCTGGAGCACCTTCTGGAGCACCTTCTGTGCGGAGTCTGCATGTTCTCCCCATGGTTGAGTGAACTTTAAAGACATGGAGGTAGGTGCGTGCATGAGTGGGTGGGTGTGCCTTCTTTGAAGGTGGGGTCCCGGGCCGGCAACTTCACACCGTAAAAATCCACTGCCAATCATAAGCGGACTGGTGATCCGCTGTGGCAACCCCTGACCGGGAAAAGCCGAAAGACATTACTAGGCTGACAGCAGGAATGGTGGGCAAGTTTGTCAGATTGTGAACACAAGCAGTACACATACCCTGAATAATGCCAAATTTCTTTAGATGTAAAAATTTCACTTGACAGGAAAGTACACTTGCCTAGGTTCAACTTACCTGTAACATTACACGTTTGTAGAAACCAATGTCTTATTGACATATGGGTAGTAATGCCCTGCTATCCTCCCCCTGACAAACATGTCAAAGCTCAGACTTCTTCCTGCTGCCTGTCTGCTAAGTGAAGAACCAATCACCCAGCAGGACAAGACCGCTCTTCACACACTCTGAAAGAACCCCTTCAGTTTTAGGAGCAGATGGAAATTGCAAGCTTTGTCAACATCTACTGTTTCAAACCAAAAGACACACACACACACACACACACACACACACACACACACACACACACACAAGGGTTGCTGAACAAAACAACAGCAACTCTAACAACCAACTATATGCACTCAACAAAAGGTGGGGTAGTGTGAGGGTACTTGCCAGTAAGGCAGTGAGTTCAATAAACATTTACTGTTACAGGTAAGTTATACAACTGTACAGTTTTCAACAAACACACTGCATTATTGACATACAGGTAGATTCCTAAAGCTTATCCAAATTAGGAGGAGGAAGAATAAAGGTCCAGGAGCCCCCTGGACAGTACGCATCACAAAGCTTGCTCTGGATCTAGAAAAGGCGGCTCAGTTTGTACAGCTTCATGAAGGTATGGATGGAAGACCAAGTTGCTACCTCTAGAATACTTCTAGGATTTATTCCTTTTCAATATGCCACAGAGAAATGTATTTATTTATTTGACATTTGTTTACCGGGAAAGTCCGACTGGGCAACTGCCCTTTTTCAGCGGAGGCCTGAGGAGAACAGCTCCAGAATTACAGTAACAGTGTTACAATTTTACGTGTAAAATTCAGATGCAATACAATGCAAAAATATAAAAAAAATCAGTGTTTGCAACAAAAATTCAAACTGTAAATGAACAAAAGTAAAAATGTGTTATAAAATCTTTCTAGATCTAGCACATACTAACATCAATATAATACAGATGAAGTTGTATGATGGTGAAAGAGTAGTGTAGTGTTAAGAGAGGAAAATAAGGTAGGAGGTCATAGGTAAGAGTTACCAATAGGAAGGATTGGAAAAAAAGGCTAAGATATGATTCCAGCTATGAGAGTTGAACAGATAACTAGGCTGATATAGGACACTGGCACAACCAGTTGTTGGATAGATGTTCCTTCAGCTGGGATTTGTAGGAACAGTAATGAGAAGTTAATCTGATAGTTTCAGGAATTGAATTCCAGGAGTTTTCTACACAGTGTGAATACAGACTAACTCCAGATGATCTGTGAGGTTTCTAAATGGATAGTAGATGCCTACTGGCAGAGCGTGAGTCACAGGATGGAGAGTAATATTGCAGCAAAGCTGAGGTAGCTTGTGAAAAGGAGGTGTTATACAGTATCTTGTGCATTAATATGAGCTGATGAAAAGTCAGCAGGTGGGGGAGTTCAAGCCAGTTTAAGGCTTTGAGAAAGGAGCAGTGGTGAGTACTGGGGTGCTGACCAATGGCAAGCCTAGCTATTTTATTATAGCAATAACTGAGTTTTGCTGGTAAGGAACAGTGAAGATTACTTAAGATTGGGAGGCATAAAGAGGTGATAGTAAGAGATAGAAGGTGGCGAGGGTTTCTTTGGTGGGCTTTTTGAGGAATTCTTTTACCCTATACAACAGGCCCAGCTTTTGATTGGTCTTTTTTATGCAGTTATTGATATATGCAGATTGAACTTGAGATTGTTGTCAATTGTAACACCTAGCAGTTTGGTGTGATAGACATCGATTTTGGTGTTAAGGGATGTAATTTTGAAGGTATTTCTATTAAAGGGGGATTGCCTAGGTAGGAATAGCTCAAACAGTGTTTTTTGGGGGTTGGGTAGCAGTTGGTTCATGGTAAGCCATGACTCAATGGAATTAAATGCTTCTTAAGTTATACTTTGAAGAGAAATAAGATTGAGGAGCAGATTAAAGTAGCATCGTCAGCATACTGGAACAGGGTAGCTTTTTTTTTTTTTTTTTCAAAAATATTTACTGAATTATATAACTAAAACATAGTATAGGATCTTTGAAACTGGGGTTCAAGATGTAAAACACCTTAAAGAAAGATTTTGCACAAATGACGAGACATCAAGTAATGATCATCAAATCCTTTATGAAAATTGGAAATAGCTGATAACTGGACTTTAATTGTAGAAATAGAAGCTCCCAATTCAAACAAAGACACAAAATATTCAAGGACCTTATCAATTGATACTAAAAAGGGGTCTATGTTGTTTGTATGGGCCCAAATTGAAAATCTCTTCCATTTGCTAAGGTAAAGTTTTCTAGTGGATGGTTTATGGGAAGCCAGAAGAATCTTTTGTACTGAAGAAGGTAAACTATTATGCCTGGCAATTACTGGAACTGGAGATACCAAGCAGTCAGCTTAAAATTGTGGAGACTGAGATGCATCAAGCTGTGTGGGTGAGACAGCAGGTCTGGAGCTGGGTCCAGAATCGAAGGAAGGGGAGCCAAACTTGATGGGGCCAATAGGGTGCAATGAGAATCACTCTGCTTCTCAACATTTGGGCTTTCTTCAAAAACTGGGGAATCCATGGAGTAGGAGAAATGCATCCCTCTGAGACTCCCCACGCAGGGGGATTAGGCAAAGTAGCTGCTGCATTTGTTGTTTATCAGGCGAAAAGATCGCAGCAAGGCTGGCCCCAATGACAAAAGACCTTTATTGCTATGCTGTGATTGAGAGATCACTCATGAGGCAGGAGGATGCATCTGCTCAATTTTTCTGCAATCACGTTAGAGTTTCCCAGGATATGCATTACTATGAGAAAGCAGTTGAAAGCGATAGCCCATTGCCAAATCCTGAGGGCTTCCCAACATAGGGGGTAGGATCTGTTTCCCCCCTGCTTGTTGATGTACCGGACTACTGTCATGTTGTCTGACTGGAGTGCAACTGTCCCCAAAGGCAAAACAGACTGAAATGCCTGAAACGCTAAAAGCACTGCCCTCAGTTCTAGGATGTTGATGTGCAAACTGGCCTCTTGTGGGGACCAAGTGCCTTGAACAGTCTTTCCCAGAAAATGCCCCCCCCCCACCCCATCTGGGAAGCGTCCGTGGTCACTATGGCTTTGGGTGGAGTGGAAGAAAAGCTGCAGCCCCATAAGCTTTCTTCTGATTTCATCCACCAAGATAGATCCTTTTTGCAGCAATATGTTATCTGAATTGGATGCAACATTGGGGTGAGTTAGAATTGACCATTGTGACGCCAACAGCCATTGAAGCAGCCTCATGTGATACCTTACTAAAGGTACTAAGGTTATAATTGCTGCCATGGTTTCCAGAGTTTGAAGTACCAGGCGAGCAGGAGCCTTGTTTCGGAAAATGATTGTCTGAGCTTGCGACCTTAGTTTCTGCAGCCTACGGAGAGGAAGGGAGGCTACACAAGCAACTATATTTAGTCTTGCTCCTATGAATTCTAGATCCTGCGGAGGAGTCAACTGTGACTTTTCCTTGTTGACTGAAATGTTTAACGATTTAGCAAGGTGTAGCACGAAGTCTGTGGTGTAAAGCAGTAAATGCCCGGAGGGGGAGGTGAGGAGCCAGTCGTCTCGGTATGGAAACACTTGGAATCTGTGTAGTCTCAAGTGAGCTGTTACCACTGCCATGCATTTAAACACCCTAGGGGCTGTGGTGAGACTGAATGGTAGTGCTCAGAATTGGTAATGACTGGCTCCCAGCCAGAAATGGAGATATCTTCTAGTTTGTGCATCTTTATGTGTTAATATGTGTCCTTAAGGTCTATAGAGCACATCCAATCATTTTTCTCCAGAAAGGGAAGGACAGACTGAACCGTGACCATCTGGAATTTTGTCTGTTGAACAAACTTGTTCAGTAGGCTAAGATCTAGAATTGGTCTCCAGTCCCCTGTCTTTTATGGCACTAAAAGGAATCCTGAGTAGAATCCGGATACTATTTGGCCTGGTAGGGCTTCTTGGATGACTCTTTTTTTGGAGCAGTTTTTGAATTTCTACTGCTGCTAGATCTCTCTGACTGGGTGGAAAAATCAGGGATTCAGTTATGAGACTTTGGAAAAAGATTGAAGGGAATCTGGTAACCTCTTGAGATAATTCTCTGCACCCAAATATCTGAAGTTAACATGAGCCAAGCTGTTTGGTGCAGTAAAAATCTTCCCCTGTCTGCTTCCAGAGGTAAACAATTGGGCCTCCATTTAGGAGTGCTGGTAGGGTTGTCCGGAAAAGGAATCTCTGGAGCCCTGATTACATAGACTAATTCTGCCATGAGGGGGACATCTTATACTAGAGTTCCCCCTCTGCCCCTCTGGGGGGGGGGGTGTTACTCACCATGTGTGTCTTCAAAAGACCCTTGGGATTTTTTGAACCACATTTTCCCATGCCTCTGATTTCTAGAATAGGATCTTTGAGGCGTAGAAATACAAATGCCCATAGCAGAAAGAGTCTTTCTTTTTTTTCACACCTGGCTAGTGTGTCTATAACTTTAGGGACAAATAAAGAGCAACAGTCAACAGGAGCACTGACAAAGGAAGACTTGAAAGGTTCTGCTAAGTCACACAAGCGCATCCAGGCATGGCATCTTATGGCAACGCCTGTACCTGCTGTACTAGATGTCCCTTCACCTGCATGAGCCAATGAGCTGCATGGATGAGTTTGAGATAGACTCCATGGTGGCAAGCTGACAGGCAAATTCATTCCAGCACTTCGTCAGACACCGCTCCTACAAAGGTGTCCAAAAGCTCAGTTATTAGACCCCTTTGGAGTCTAGTGAAATGTGCTATGTACGAGCGAAGGTCAATGATGCAAAGACCCACATCCCAAACCTGTCCATTGTCCGAGAATCTCAGTTGGGAGGGAAGACAGTAGGACTCTCCTCGGCGAGTTCCTTTTTGATGGCCATTACCATGGCATCTACCTGCTAGACCCTTTGACCAATGAGGCTGGTCTTCTGGGGCTGTCAACATTTTATCTAGTCTCTGGGGAATGGGCTCTATGGAATCAGGAGCCTTCCACGCCCGCTGAACGATCAGTTTAATTAGATAGTCAGTGGTTAGGGTCACCCAAGAAGTAGATGGGTGGGCATGAAAAGCTTGCAATAACACAGATTCCTCAGAGGATGGGTTTGTGGGGGCTTCCAGTCACCCCTCTGTTTTATGATCTCCGAAGGAGACATCTTCAGGAGGTGACCGAGGGGAACCCTCCCCTTCATCGTAACCTGCGTCTTCCGTGACAGATTCTTCTGGAGAATCTAGATGCTTCCTCTTGCAAGTCCTTTTATGGGGTGGCTTCTCAGTGGGGATCTCTGAGGAAGACTCTGAAGAAGAGGAACCCTGAACACGGATGTCTTGCAGCTCCTATATCTGCTATCCCAACACTATGGATTGTGACAGCTGTGAACCAGAGTATACAAAAATAAGACACTCCAGCATAGAAGGAGCCAGCTGGGAGCCTGCTGAGGCTAAAAGCTCTCTCCATGATCTGGAAGGCAGGCCCACCTGAAAAGTGATGGGAGCCCAGAACCAAGAAAGACAACCTCGGAACCGGGGTCACACCCCATTCTGATAAGCTGCCCTGCAAAACAGGAGCTGTGGGAGGGTTCAAAACCACCAGGGCCCCGAGAGCCAAAGAAGGTGCCATAGTAACAACTGGAGCCAAGCAGAAGCTCCCAGAACTGACAGCCAAACCATGTTCCCAGGTATGCAACAAGATCCAATGGTGCCGAAGACATCAGAGATGACCCCAGTGCCAAGGTAGGATCCACAGTCAGCACTGAGACAGCTGGTACCAGGATAGTCAAAGTGGTGGACTCCAAGCCTTGGAAGGTTGTCAAAGGAGAAGTCCGGTGGAGTCCTTGGAGAATATGCCTCGGCTCCAGGAGGGAAAGTGGTCTGTGCAGGAAGACCCCACTCTGCCAAAAGCTGGTCCATCAATCCAAGGATGTCCACGTCTGAAAACTTCTGGATAAACGGATCGACATTCCCAAGGGAGACGCTGGCTCATCAATGAAAGGGCTGGGGAGTTGACCAAAAAATTATTGCACAGAAGGGGAATACTTAGACCTGGGAGGTATAAAAGTCTCGACTTTCAGCACCGTACATTGCTGTGCAGAGGGTAAAGCCAGAACAGAATGAGAGGTTTGTGAAGCTGGTGCTGAAGAAACTGTTGGTGCCGAAGAGGTCATCTGCGCAGAAGCAGTGGTTGGTACTGAAGTAGTCAGTATCGGTGCAAGAACCATCGGTACTGATGAGGACTGAACAGTCGGTGCCGAAGGTAGTATCTCAGCCAATTTAGGAACTTTAGCCCCTGGTTCCAAAGTCACAGAAGGAACTGGTGACATGTGCGGTTTAAAATCTCATGCTGATGGGGAGGTCGTCACCAAATGGCTTCTCTTTTTTTACACCGTTTTAGATGATTTAGGCGTCTCTTGCTTAGACAGGGCTACTTTGAAGGAAGATTTCAACAATCCTTTCAAGATAAGTTTGTTACGATGTTCTGCTAGAGTATGGGGCACTGAATCCCTGGCAGATCTTATGTATCTAGGTGAGGTGCACCCAAATAGTATACACAGGAAAGACGTCCATCTGAATTGGGCATCTTTCTGCCACAGTCTTGACATGTTTAAATCCTGACATATCTTTTTATCCACCATTTCAAACCACACATACACAGATGAAGAAAACCAGTGAAAAAGATTTAAATGTAAAAGTCTACCAACAATGGTATTCAGAACTACATAAAAAAGGTAAGGAAAGGAAGGAGAAGTAAAAAAAAAAAAAAAAAAAAAAGAGATGATGATATCCAAGAGTTACCAAGAGGTAAAAGGGAGACAGGGGGAAACAATGACGGTAACGAGAAATACCATTGGGTAAAAAGGGTGGGTAGATTAACTCCTTCTCCCCCAACATCTTTATTAAATTTTCAATATGACAAAGGCAATCTTACATTTATATAAATGAAAAACATACAAAATTACATCATTTTAGTTGCAGTTTACATCACAGACACCATTGAAACAACTGTAGTTGTAAAAATGATAAATCACTTATAAACCTTCCAGTCACTATCAGTTAAGTATTATATAGCTCATTCAAATCCTGCCTCTTAACCCTCATTCCTGTTCTGCATATACTGTTCCCACAATTACCATTTTTTTTTTCTACATAGTTTGCTCCTTCCCTTTTCTAAGGATCCCAATTCCAGTTGTTTTATCTCTGTTACTATATTCACTACTTTTAGTAAAGTTGGTCTAGACTTTGATTTCCATTTTCTAGTAATTGCTTTTTGGCAGCCACCATAATTAGACTCAGTAGGACTTTACTATGTCTAGGCAATTTCGATTCTATAGCATAACTCAAAAAATTCATTTCCCCAGTCAGCCCAATCCATTCACCCAGCATCTCCGACAGAGCAGTCTGCAGGGAATCTCAAAAGTCTGCAAGCTCATCAAACCTCCAAAGTCATATGTTCCCAGATATCTCTTTCTTGCCTGTCACACCTCCAACATTTGCTATCCACCTGAGGAAAAATTCTTTGGAATCTGCTTGGGGTACAAAAACACCTACGTAAACATTTCCAGGCAAAGATCCTAAATCTTCTAGACTCCGTTGCATATTTAGGAGATATACATACATGCAATTTGAGCATCATTCTTTGTAATTTTGCTGGAGCAGAATGCAAAGGCTTCTTTAGAATAGTAAGTAGAAGTTGATGATCAGTTTCAATCTGAATAGCTCAACCATAAATATAACAGTGAAACTTGGAACATGCAAATACTAACGCCAAAGGCTCTTTCTCAATTTGAGTTAATGCATAGGCTTCTAGTCTGTCCTCTTGAATAACTGTGCCAAGACCAAAATTTGAAGCATCACAGGAAAGAACTGGTTTATTCATATCATAGTAGCTTAACGTAGGTGAGTGGCAATTTTCTGCTTAAGGTCATCAAATGCCTTGTGGCAATTTTCTGCTTAAGGTTATCAAATGTCTTTTGATGATGTTCCAACCATGACCATACAACATTTTTGTATGTTAGCTCTCTTAAAGGTGCTGTCAACTCACTGAAGTCTGGTATAAACTTGCATAAATAGTTGATCATACCCAGAAAATGCTGTAAATCATGTACATTGTCTGGTGCTGACATCTCTAAAAATAGCTGCTTGCTTGGTGAGGTCAGGTCTCAAGCCTGTACTTGTAAACAAATGACCTAGGTACATAACTTATGGAAGTCTGAATTTGCACTTCAGAGTATCGTGCATTAAGTTCACTTCACATGCTCTGTCTAGAACTTGCTTGAGGTTTCTGTCATGCTCTGCTTCACTACTGCCTCCTACTAGTAAGTCATCTGCTATTATGTCACAAGGGCAACCTGAAAACATTTGTTCCACTGCACACTGAAAAACTTCATTTGCAGAATTTATTCCAAATGGCGTTCTTAGAAAGCTGTATCTGCCAAACGGAGTACCAAAAGTAGTTAGAAATGTGGATTTGCAATCAAGCATCACTTGCCAAAATGAACTATCTGCATCCAAAACAGAAAATACAGTGGCATTTGGTATTAGAGCTGCAACTTCATCTATGCGCATTTGATGATATGATCTTTTTAATGCTTTATTCATATCTCTTGGATCAATGCATATTCTGATTTCATCTGCGCCTTTTTTATGAGTGGCTACCATGAACACCACCCATTCAGCTGGTTTTGTGACTGGACAAATCACACTTTGCTGCACCATCTTGTCCAGCTGAGCTTTAACTGCATCTTGCATAGCTATCGGAACTTTTCTTGCTGATCTAACCACTGGAGGGATCTTGAGGTCTAACTTCATGGAACACACAACTGGAAGCTTGCCCAACTTGTCATCTAAAACATCAGCATACTCTGAGAAAATGGCTTCAGAAAAATTGGGACTTGGAACTGCACTCACATGATGAACTTTTTTTGCAAAAGAAAGCAGATTCATTCTCAAACTTTTTTTTCCAACATCTTTATTAAATTTCCACATATGTCAAGGGCAATCTTACATTTATATACATGAAAAACACACAAAATTATATCACTTTAGTTGCAAACAGTTTATATCACAGACAAATGAAACGCCTGCAGTTGTAAACATTATAAATCACGTATAAACCTTCTAGTCATTGTCTGTTAAGCAGTATATAGCTCATTCAGATCCTGCCTCTTAAACCTTGTTCCTGCTCTGCATATACTGTTCCCACAATTCCCATTTTTTTTCTATGTAGTTTGCTCCTTCCCTTTTCTAAAGGTCCCAATTCCAGTTGTTTTATCTCTGTTACTATATTCACTACTTTTAGTAAAGTTGGTCTAGACTTTGATTTCCCTGCTTTTTTGGCAGCCACCATAATTAGACTCAGTAAGTCTAGGCAATTCCGATTCTATAGCATAACTCAAAAAAATCATTTCCCCAGTCAGTCCAATCTGTTCACCCAGCATCTCCGACAGAGTGGTCTGCAGGGAATCTCAAAAGTCTGCCAGCTCATCACACCTCCAAAAAAATGTGTTCCCTGCTACCTCTTTCTTGCCTGTCACACCTCCAACATTTGCTATCCACCTGAGGAAAAATTCTTTGGAGTCTACTTGGGGTATAAAAACACCTACGTAAACATTTCCAGGCAAAGATCCTAAATCTTCTAGACTCTGCTGCATATTTGGGAGATATACATACATGCCCGCATTGTCTCTTTGTGAAATGCTCATCCAATCTCTCTTTCAAATCCTTTCTAAGCTCCTCTGATTTATTCTTATAATTATAATGCAGTATTTTATATGCTTTACTAATTATTCCTTTTTTAATGGCAGCTTCTGTTCTAGATTCTATAAAAAACTCTACCAGTGCTGGTCCTACAGTTAGGAGCTCCCTATTTCTTTCCCTTTGCCTGTAATCTATCAATTCTTGATAGGGAAGGCAATCTAACCTGCAGTCCAAATAAATTTTTGGCCTCTTCCCATTCTATTACCCTTCCCTTTCTACTTTTTTGCTCCCAATACCTTGTTTCCTTTGCCAGTTTTCTTCAATAAATTCCAGCCCCCTCTTGCCTATTATCTGTATCTCTGACCACAGTCAACGCTACTGGCAAAATCTCTTCTCCATTCTTGTGCTGGTTTGGTTCTTAGAATACTCCCTGCTATTTTATGAATATAATACTCTATGATTTTGGTTGTTCTCCTTAAGAGTCTGCATCCAAAATCCCAACCTCTCCTTATTTCTTGACCTTCCTCCCTGCATCAGCATCATCCCTTTCCACTTTGAATTGCAGTTTTCTGCCTGTGCTATGCATAAGAACCTGAAGTGTGTTGCTCTAAAATACCTCCTCAAATTACATAATTCTAGTCCACCTTGTTCTATTGGTAGAATCCGCTTATCCCACTTGACCCTTGCTGTCTTCCCTTCCCAGATAAAATCCTTCAACTCTTTTTTTAATTGCTATCCATAACTTCTCTCCTCTGGTTGATAAAAGTATGCCTGACCTGTGTATGAGACTAAAGGGACTAAAAACATTTTAATAGCTCACATCTTAGTATCCACAGCCATATAACAAAACTTCCAGTTTCTCAATTATTGTATTATCTTCTGTTTATTCTCTTCTCACATATACTTGGCTGCCACCACAAAAGTCATTTCTAATCCACACTCCTAAATACTTCATTTTATCATTTAAAAAAATGTATTTCTTTCTTTTCTGAAGAAATGTCAAGCAGAGGTCTTTATTTCGCCTCTGAAGAAAATGTCCAAAAGTAGACCAGACAAACTCCGTACTAATGTATCTGTTATACTTTGCCTCAGAACAAATTATTGCCAAACAGTTAATTCTGTCAGAGCTATTTCAATTCTATTATAACACAGCTAGACAGATGAATAGACTAAGGCACACAGTCTAAGATGTCGCCCCTGAATGAAACATACTGTCCAGTTTATATACTCTTTTCAACCAATGTTATTTTTAATGTCCTTGTGACTTGTTCTTCTGGTCTCTGTCTCTGTCATGAAAAAGTCCATGTTTATTTCATGCCCTTTTTTGGTCCTTGCTATATCTGAAGACTTCACAAAAGTCTCTCCACATCATATGTGTCACTTGACCTGTCTGCATTTTATTTATTTAATTCTGCATCTGAATGCCAAGAAAGTCAGCTTCCTTTTTTTCTATAACAGGATGTATTTACAGTATTGCCCACAGCTATATGTTATTAATATCTAAGCTGAACATAACCGTTCTTGCAAAGCAAGCATATTATTTTGAAAACTGTTTGGCCTTGCACATTTCCTTTCACTGTACACACAGTATATTGGGGAAAAGCATTTTAATTTACACAATATCTATCAATCATGTTCCCATAAATATGGATACTGTTGGACCAATTCATGTGGGGGTAGATAATTTACCACTACTGCCTTTGTTTTAGCTTCATTCATTTTGTATCCCAAGGAGATGTTCTACAGCACTGTAATGTTCCTTTCTGGTTTTGTCATGTACAAAATAATATCATCTGCAAATAGAGCCAGCTTTTCTTGACTACCATACCAATTATATCCTTGAATTTCCGAGCCCCTTATTTTCTTGCCAGCGGTTCTAAATATAACACAAACAACAAAGGGGAAAGCGGACAACCCTGCTTGGTTCTTCTACTCAAGTAGAAACTATCGGATTGTAATCCTTCTCCCTAGCCAGTAGCCCCTTAGTACTATGTATCTTCCATTATTATCTTTTTTCCCTCTTCTATCACTATTGGAGCTCCTCTTGTAATTAACATAAGTACTCCTCTTTTCCTTTGCCCCAAATATTCTGCTGAATCCTGAAAACCTTTCTTTACTAAATTCAAATGTTCAGTTCTTTCCAGGTGTGTCTCCTGTAGCATAGCTATTTGCACTCTGCATTTTTTAATATAGTTCATGACTCTTTCTTTTTTATATTTATCTGTAAGACCATTTAGATTGAAAGACATTACAGAAAATACCATTTTCTTATATAGTTATTACCGTTTTTTATATGTAACTGCTCTTTTGCTAAATGTCAAGTCCCAACTTTTATGTTACATGCATATACTATTCGGCAGGCTGGTCTTTTATACAATTATTTCATGTCATGTCCATTTGCGCCTGTGTCACATCTTACATAACTTTTTGTTTTTTTGAAAGCTCTCAAACAGAACCAACCCCTCCAAAAAAACTTCCTAAAACCTATGAACTTTACAACAACATGTACATCTTCAAATATTGAAGTTTTTGCTTCTTAATAAGAACATAAGTTCTAAGATGATAGCTACACAGACAGGCTAAAGTTAACCAAAAAGAAAGGTTAGTCATGCTAAGATGCATGGTACAGCCTGTGCTATTAGTAAATGCTATTTAATTTATGTCTATATAACTCTCCCAGTTGAGAAAACACTTGAATGCTTTCAGTAGACACTTTCTTCAAGCCATTTTTCTTTATCAAATTGTCTTCTAGTGAAATGCAAACCAGAAAAAAACTGCTAAGGGTACCCTATTTATCAGAAGGAATGACTTACAGTATTCGATATTCTTTCATTTACATGCTTTGTAATAAACTTGTTACTGGATAACGTCTATGGTTTTTATCCAGTCATTTCCCTATGCAAGCATGGGAAAAAATATACTGATTTTTATTTTGTAATACTTTCTTAACCAGACCCTTGTGCACTCTCCCCATCTCCTCCCCTCGTTTTTTTCATGGCAGTGCCTAAATTTTTCAAAACTGGACAAAGAAAGAGAGAAGAAGGGTGAACAAGAAAAAACAAACAAAAGCACCTGTTTATATTAGTATCCCCATTGCATTTTAAAAAATAGAGAATTTTACTTGAAATCTAACTGGTTTTGCATTATCGTTAAAGTTGTGACACCTAGTAAAAACCCTAATCGTTTTCAGAGAACATTATGTCCTAACCAGTTTCTCTGTTCTTTTTTTTCTTTTCCCTCAGCCAATCCCCTTCCACCAGACAGTCTCCAGTTTCTCTTTACTAGACTGTCTCCATGGAGACATGCTGCAGAAAGGCTACTTAGAATACATACTTGCAGGTGCTAGAAAAACAACCTTAAAATATTTAATATTATTTTTTCATTTACTTGCTCTCTGTTTTAAAACAAAGGTCCTCAATCAGTCATTTTCCCATGTAAGAATGAAAAAAAGCACATCAGTTTGAAGTCTGTCATGCCCCCTTAACTAGGCTATCTTTTTTTTTTTTTTGGTTAATCATTACACATTACATTGGCTATGTTTCCCAAAACTGCACAAGAAAAAGAGAAGGGAGAATAAAACACCCGGTTACAGTCCTCATTACACCCAAAAATAGCATGCAAAGAAAACCATGCAACACAGATTCAATACTATTTAGAAAAGAAGGTGTTTTCTTTACTTAACAGTTAGCATTCTCCGCTCTCTTCCCCTCCCCAAAGCATTTTTCCGAACATTAATGACATGAAGTAGGGTATATACTAGAGTTCCCGACTCAGCAAACCAATTCTGAAGAAGTCATATTTTCAGATTTTCTTGTACTACCATATTTCACAAATATAATTAATGCTTTGTAATCCCACATTAAGTTACTGATTATATTACTTTTCTTCTCCATCACCCAGATCCTGTATCTGCTTCATTTCCAATGTACTCTCGATTCTTCTGGTCAACTCCCGTGTTCCCTTCCTTCTCTCCAACATTTTCCATTGAAATACTGGAAAAGGTTTCACAGGTGCAGTCTCTCTGTGGTCTTTATTTCCAGAGGAGTGAGAAGCCAAATCTCCTGTTTCACAGCTCAGTTTTTGTTGGACAAACTTCTGTATTTCCTCCTTAACATGTCAAAAAATGATTTTGCCCCTCCAGGGAAGAATAACTTGAAGACAGCTGGATATAGCACTTTGAAACTCACACCTGTGTCTCGGCATTCTCTGAAGCGAGGGATGAATTTACTTCTCTTTTGCCAGGGGAGTAATCATTCTCCACAAACACTCTGCTGTCACCTACTTTTAGTATTTTGTCCTTCTGCCACAGTTTTGACAAAATCAATTGTTTTTGCTGGTAGGATTGCATCCTTATTATTAAAGGTCTAGTTTGCTTTCTTATCGCTATATTTGGAGCATACACATGATGTGCCCCTTCAACTAATAAAGCCTGCTCTGGAATACCAGTCCAGTTGCTTATTTGTGATTTTATAAATTTAGTGCAGTATGTTCCTTTCAACTTCTCTGGTCTAGTTGAAAATCCCAAGTTTTCCCTACATGCTCTGTCCAATAATTCTATTATTTTTTGAAACACGTCTTCCTGAGCAGTGTCATATTCAGCCAGTTTTTTCTTCGACTTTTTTCAGCTTCATCATCTCATCTGAATATCTGTTTAAAGCTTCTTCCATTTGTTCCAGCCTTTTGTTTTTTGTGTTAATATACTGTATCAGTGTTTTGTTTATTAACCAGGTCTGTATGCAGTTGTCTTATATCACACTGTAGGTTACTGAAGTCATGTGTAACAGATGCATTACATTTTTGTCTGAGCAGATGCAGAATTCTCCCTAGTCAGTGTTTCTTCCTCACTTTTTAGAGCAGATTTTTTTCCAGGTCTTCTTTCTGTATTTCTTTATTTTTGGCATCCAGGCAGTGTGCTTACTAGCCAGTTACTGAAATTCACCCATAAACACAAGAGCTAAAAACAAGCTGTTACTCAGTGCAGCCATCTTGGAACTCCCCAAGGATGGGTAGATTAATAAGAAAAAACACAGACACTCTAGGAAATAGAAGAGAAGTATCTATATTTTAAGTTGGAGAGTTTTATGCAAAAATAAATAGGTATACTGATAATATAACTAAGGGATTTAGCTGAGAATATCGGCTGATGCTCCTTATTTTCAGAGCACCAAACGAGATCTGGGGTAATGGAGACAGGGGCATTGTGGGTAGAGCCTTAGTTTGGCTGGCGCGAGCTATATAATGACCAAGTCAGTTCCGACAGGTTGGAACCAAGTCCCATCTGTCAAGAGTGAATGAAGACTGACAGATTAAGAGTTAAACTGAGATGCTGTGTCTGAGGAAGTACTGTTAGAAGGTTGAGAGAAAGACAGTTTTCCAGGGTGTAGAATTTTATTGATTGTATGCCAAAAACGTTTTGGATTGCTTTTGTGCTGGTCTTGTGGTTTTGAGTAAAATTGTTTTTTTTTTTGTCTAGGTTTACCCATTTTTTTTCACAAGGTTACATGGTTCTTTAAAAGTGTTGTAGATTAGTTTGAGTTTTTATTTTGTTTTGAATAGCAAGTGTTTAAGAATGTAGAGTTAAATTTTTTTGACTGGTTCATCAAGTAGTACGTGTTTAAGGAAAGACCAGTTAATGGTATTTAGAATATTGGTAAAGGTCACCTGGTTAAAGTAGGTTAAGTTGTGTACACACTTGAATGTATATCGTTTGTAGGGGGTGGGTGGTAAGTCTAATAGTACAGATTGGGTGGTGATCACTAATTGAGTCAGGGAGTACTTTGATTTGTATAAAATTACTGGTGTGAGAGACTAAGAGCTAGTCAATAATAGAGCCATTATAATGTGATGAGTTGTTATAGGTTGGGGTGGTGATGAGTTGTGAAAATCTATAAAGGTTAACGGTGTCAGTAGGGAACTGGAAGCTAAGTTTCACCCAGTAGATGTTAATGTCACCTAAGAGTATTGTTTCTAGTGAAATATTAGTTGATATCCAGGATAGGATACTTTCAAGAGTGGTAAGATTATTACCATGGGGTATGTACCGAGCAATTAGACAGATACTTTTTTTATTACTTAGTTTAAGAATGGTAATAAGTCCAGTTTTATCAAAAGCAGGTACAGGGTGGTTGTAGGTAGTTAGAGAAATAGAGTCTGGGTATACAGTATGACTATGCCCCCCCCCTTTTTTTTTTGAAACGGTCAGCTCTGATTATTTTGAAGCCAGGGGGAAGTCTTTCATTGTCTTTAATGTGTGGCTTGAGCCAGGTTTCTGTAATTACTAATATGTCGGGGGAATGCTGTGTCATCCAGGTGTGTAGTTCAGAAATTTTGTTACAAATACTACGTATGTTTAATGAAATAATTTTAAGTTTATTGCGTGAAGTTGGACAATTGTTTGGTGGTGGGGATGGTGTAAAGTTAGGACACGGACTGGGGTGAATATCTCCACATTGTAGCAGATATCTGAAGGAGAGAGAGAAAAGAAAAGGATTTGATTTTGGTCATACTGGAAGTCACCTTGATGTTGGAAAGGTAAAGTGAAGTTAATTGCAGTTTTGGTTTAAATAAAAAATTATTGTCCATAGGGAAAAGATGAGGGGTGATGGGTAGTGTTGTTTGCTACTGAAAGAAAATGTAATGTCAGTAGCGGGGAGGGGAGGAGAGGAGGTGGAATTGGTGTGAAGTAGTAAGACATTGAGGAGAGGGTGAATAGTATAACGGTCAAGGTGGCATGAAGAATCACTGATTTTAGGACTGGAGACGTTATATGATGCCTGAGAGAAGAGATAAGTTGTGTGTGAATTTGAAAGGACGGGGATAGTGGTACTGGGTAATGAGCTCATGTTGGTTAGGTGGTGTGCAGAGAGAAATTGGGGAAGGAATATGATTAAAAGGTTTGAGATTATATAGTAGAGTACTGAGTATGCAGCTGTATAGCTGTTTATGTTGGTGTAGGAAGAATATGTGGGTGAGGTCAGTAAGAAATGGTGGCTAAGGATGCGAGGACTTAAAGATGTAATTTGGAGGGTAGGAGTTAGGAAGGGGGAGGTGTAAGATGGGGACAGAATATAAAGTTGAAAAGTGTGAGCTAGTGCTGAAATAAGAATGTGGGATGATACGAGGGAGATAGTGGGTGGAGATAAAACAGGAAGGAGTGGGTTATTTTAACGGATTGGAGCAAGGAAAGGAAGGGGTGTAGTTTTGTTAGGTTTAAATTTAGGGATAGTGGGGCTAGGTGAGAATTGTGGGTAGGGTAGGGTAGGAGAACGGAGCAGGCTCAGCCAAGGAGGCGCAGTTGGCCAGAAAACAAAACAATCAGTTGGACCAGAAAGGAGGAACTTGCTGAAGGTTAGTTTTGTGGTGACCAGTCAGGCAGAAAGGTGAATGCGTGTGTGAGCTGGGGATAGGAAAAGGTGACTGTAGTGGAACATTAAACTTTTGGAGACAGGAATAGCAACAGATGTGGGATTCTTAACACAGTAGATAGGTAGGTAAAAAAAGGCAGAAGGCAGGGCTGATAGGTTGACAGGAGACCAGGGAGTACAGGGGTAGTGGAGAAAGAGTTAAAGGGTATGTCACTGTGGTGTGGAGGTAGTTCTCTTTTGACAGATACGGCAGTTTATCTACAAAGTTTTAAGATGTACACTGAAGGTTTGTTTGCCAGGGGTTGGGAAGCATAGTCCGGTTTGGTTTTGAGGCTTGTAAAGCTTTGATCTGGGAAGGTAGGTGCCTTGAGAGTAGTTCTTATGGCAGGACTTATTGCCTAAATGAGAATAAAAAATAAATTTATGTGAGGGAGACAGTAGTAAATATAGGTTTAGTTAAGTTACAGTAAAGGACAGGGGCTACAAGTGAGACTTACAGAGGTATATGAAGATACAGTAGATTTTAGTGTTATGCAATACATTTCCAATGCATTTACAAGAAACAAATCACAGATCATTTTGTACCATAAAGCAAACACGGACAGCCCTAAGGCATTTATAAGCCTAGCCTAAATTTTTGTGGCTTACACCCCTTATATGAGTCACCCAATATGATGGTGTTTGAGATACATTTATACCCTCCCAGTCTTCAGGAAGGCTGATCAGTATTGTGTGTAGTTTGCACTTACAAAGAGAAATGCAGGGCTTGCCTTGCTGTCTGTATTTTATCAGAACCTACTAAAGAACACCAGGATACATATGTTACATTTATACTAACAGTGTAACACCAAGATACACAAGTTACATTTATACTAACAGTGTAATAACCTTACAGCAAGGAAGAGACATGCAGTGTGGAGGTTAACTTCCAGAAATTCTCCTACAGCCAGAAAATGATATACAGTGTGGAGGTAAATAACTTGTCCTGAGGCCTATGCTAAATACAGATTAAACAGCAGTTCTGTTATCCCATGCGTGAGAATATAGAAAATAGTAGAGTCTGTGAACTAGTACAGGCTGAACACAATGTAATATCTATAAGCATTGCCTACATATTTGCATTACAGAGGGATAAGCCAGTTACACAGTTTGCACACACCAGCCAATAGTAACCATGCCAGTAGTTAACACTCTTTCATAAAGCTCCTGTTCTAATAGAGCACAGTGAGTGAGCTGATAAGGTAAATCAATTGTCAGTCACTGTTTTAAATATTTAGGCTACTATGGATAATAAATTCAGTTATCTTTAGCTGGGTCTATATACTTTCCAGAGAGCAAGCTAAAAATTTATAATGAACTCAGTTCACACGCTTGATCATCTGCTACAAGAAATCCTACTCACACCAACTCAACATGGCTTCTGCCCCACACATAGCACAGCTACTGCTCTTGTATCCTTTACTAATAACATTGCTCAAGTCAGGGATAATAGCAAAATAGCATCAGCCCTCTTTCTGGACCTGTCGAAAGCATTCAACACCGTATCTCATACCATACTTCACCAGAAACTCTCCAACCTAGGCTTCTCAAACTCCACCACCTCCTGGTTCTGTGATTACCTCAATAACAGACACCAGGCTGTTAGATGGAACTCTTCCTACTCCCCCTTTCTAGCAGTTAGGACAGGGCTCCCACAAGGACCAATAGTGGGCCCTCTCCTCTTTATGTATTTACCAATGACCTTTTCTCATTCTGCTCCCAATCCAATCTTATTCAGTATGCTGATGACTCAACCATCAACTCTGCTGACAACATAGAAAACCTTCAATCCCTTACACAAAACTCACTCCACTCAGTTGAAACTGGCTACAATCAAACAACTCCTGTTAAATGTGAGCAAAACTAAGCTACTAATTTTCCTACCTAAAAATCTGGAACATGCAAAAGAGAACTTTCCCGTAACATCCCTTAATGGAACTAAAATTTCTGTTGACACTCAAACAAAGCTCCTTGGAGCAATAACTGATGATGAACTTGAATTCAACCATCACATTCACAGCTCAATAAAAAAAAACACCAAAAACTAGGTCTGCTTTACCGTCACAAAAACTTTCTTCCCTGTATATCCAGGCCATCCCTTGCCCAATTCCTGCTTCTACCATCCCTACTCTATGATTCACCTATTCTTACCCATCTATAGAGTGACCTAATATCCAAACTAGAAACCACATATAACAAAGTAGCCAGATTTGCTGCAAATCAACCATACAAATCCCATCACTGCCTCTCATTAATGGTTTTACACTGGCCTAAATTTTCCAACTTACTGCCTCAATACCTACTCCTTATAGCCTACAATATACTAAACAATCCTAAATCCTGCCCATCCCTTGCAAATTCTCTGACACTTTACACTCCTCAACGCCCATTAAGAAGTACTAATCAATACTTTCTTGAAGTTCATACGCCAAACAAAACCTTTGGGAAAATACTCTATTCACTCAGTTGCAAAAAACTGGAACACACTCCCTTTAGCCCTTAGACTACTTAAAGACAAAAATGCCTTCAAGAAACAGCTTAAATCTTTCTTCCTATCAAATTGGATATGTTCATGCTCTAAACTAATACCCAAGAAACATTCAGGGATAACCTAACTTAACTGTATCACTTCTAGCGCGCTCTCTCTTACTACTACCAACACATTTTTTTCCGTCATATTCCATACTATTTAGCTCATGTTACACTCAATTCCCATAATCCCGTATTGCTGTTCTTTAATTTATTTATTAACTTCCAAAGTTCACACAACTTTATCTGTATATTTACTTACTTCATGCCTAGTACCTTGGTTCAGCAATGTATTGACCTTAGTCTTACCATACTACGTGAACATTTCCACATACGTATTGTATTATACTTCTATCCATTCTATATATTCCATTATTGCATGTTATGTAATTACTTCAGAAGTATGTATACTTAAAATGTGATCTGTGTTTATATTTGTTCTTACTACTTGTTTACTTAAACTTTTTTTTTTTTTTTGGGCGTTTTTCTCCTCGGGTCTCTGCTGAAAAAAGGGCTTCTAAGAACCCAGAAAGACTAAACTGGCTAACAAATGTAAAAATAAATAAATGTGGATAAAACACACAAGCTATTGACTATTTTTAACAGAGAGCTGAGGCAAAAATCGAAAAACAAATCAATACATAAATGGTTGGTGAGCTCAGTAGTAAAGTAGGTACGGCTCATGCAGGATGATACCTTGTGGTGTACTCTGCGTAACATACAAAAAATTAATAAAATAAGGACAAAGTTTCTCTAACGCCAGCACTTTAACTTGTGGAACATACACCATAGAGATGCAGTATATATAATTGAACAAAGAGCTTCCAAAAAGTTGTTAAAGTGGCTTTTAACAGGCTTGGCAGACCAGGATAGAGAAATGAAATAAGACTGTTCAATTAATCAAATAACCAATACAGCATACCCTAGTCAAGAAAAGGTCCTGGTGGAATGTGCCTTTACCTTACATGGCTTCAACATTCCATGTTGGGTGTATCATCAGCAATGGATTCCTTACAGACAGGATGACTTTTCTTTGTCACAGAAAAGGAACTATTGAGCCTTTCAGTCTCCCTAAAGGGCTTTATTCTACTAAAGTAGTAACTGAACAGCCTATGCACACCCAAAGTATGAAGCATCCCCTCTCCTTCATTCTTAGGTGCTAGAAAGAAGTTGTTGATTTGTCTTAGGCAGCTATGACGCGGGTGAAGTGCGACATAGCCGAGCCGGCCAGACCCAGACTTCCGGCCGGCGAAGGAGGCTGAAGGGCTGCCTGAAACCCATAAGGACATCACAGGGACACCACTTTCACCATGAAAAAGATTAGTGCATAACACAAACCCACCCCTTTGGAAAATCAAGCAAGGTTATCCAACCTGAGAAATGTAGAGCTCAGAAACTCACCTTGTAGATGTCAAGAGCAATAAGCAAAGCAGTTTTCCACATAAACTTGAGATTAGCATGAGTTTAAGATAAAGATGGTTCAAAGGGTGGTAAAGTCGATTATTTAAGAAGCTAGTATTATGTAGCACAGGCTGTGTGCTCTTATTCTTCCTCTGTCGGAGTAGTAGTTCTGATCCTGTTCTTTAACTAAATGAAAAAGAAAATGACGGAGGAAGTTATTGTCTTCAGAGATTCGTAAGGCAGATGAATACTGCATTTATCTACGCAACGCAAATTAACCTAATATTTATTACAGTGAAAGAGCTGGTGTAGCCTAGTTGACTGCCTTAGGATCATAGCTAGGGTTGCATTCTTGCTATTATAATTGCCAATATTGTTTAGATTTTGGCACCAAAACACAGCTTTTTTTGGTTTCAAATACATGTCAGTCTCAGTGGTAATGTTTTATCAGAATGTTAAAACCTCTGTATATTACATAAAAACATCAGAATATAAAGATATAAAGGTATATAGACTGTAAATTAACATTCTAAATCCCTATAAATAAAAATTGCAGCTGTAATTTTTTTATATATAGATATTTTTATACATGGGAGAGTTGACAACTGCAGTACTAGGAACCAATACAGCATACCCTAGTCAAGAAAAGGTCCTGGTGGAATGTGCCTTTACCTTACATGGCTTCAACATTCCATGTTGGGTGTATCAAAAAACAGTCAACCAATCAGCAATGACATTTATATACCTTCTGAGTAGTTTGGAATGGCAATGCGTGTTGTAGAATTTTTAAAAGGGTTTCAAGAATGCAGTGGAGGTTGTTCTTATTTTGCCAATATTATGGCTTTTGGGTTTCTTTTCCTTGACAGAGCCTCTGCCATGCTTTCGTGAATATACTTCATCAGGTCGGACTGAAGAAAAAAAAGAGGGGCTGTTGCTTTACACTTGTAGTATGGCGTTCTAGTGTTTGAAAGATTGATAAATGGAGCCAGTGTTTCAGTTGCTGAGGTGGCACTTTGTGTTGTCAGCCCATTGAAAAATAGGTAGCCCTCTCATATTTGGGCTAAGTTAGGAGTTAGAGCGGTCTTTATGGAAGTTAGGGATCGGTTAATTAAATTACAAGAATTAAAAGGATTAAAATTAAAACATATACAACTTATAAAAAAGTACTTGAACAAATGTAACAATTACAGAAGTCTGGATTTTGTAGCAAGCTTAAAATCTTGAGTGTATCCAGATAGTGTGTTTGCTGAATATAGGATGGAGGGTTGATGGGTTCAGAGCCATTATGATGACTCTTAAATAGTTGGGGTGAGTGGTATTCCGAGGCAGACCTTTCACAAAGGGAACTACTAGTCAGCGTAGTTATGTCTGCCATGATTGTGGAAAGCCTTGCAAGATTGTCTGGACTTGCAGCTAATTTTTACGTTGCCATGAAATGTGAACAAGAACAGAAAGTACAGCTGTGTATTTTCACCATAAATGTAGATGTTAGAGCGTGTTCACTGTTGCAGTCATCACATTTGGGTTATTCAGCCAGGGGTATCCCTCAGTCGGCCCAAATACCAGAGGGTTAGTATTTCTGAGTCGGTTGCTGTCACTCCAGGACTGACGTCAGGTCGTCAGTGGTATAAAATCAGGCAGCTGACACCATTACATCACATTTTCTTGCCCTAGCTGTCAGGAGCACCCAAATAGGGAGCTAGGTTATGGTGGAAGACCACCACCAGTAGAAAAGTAAATACCAAAAATTCTCTGTAAAGAGAGAGGAAGAGAGAGAGACAAGGAGGGTGGGGTGGGGGGACCAGGACTGCAACAGTGAATACACTCAGACATCTACATTTATGGTAAGTGTACACAACTGTACTATGTTCTTCATGTTTCAATGTTGCAGTCATCACATTTGGGTTAATTCCCAAAGTTGAAGAAAAGGGTGGAAGCAGTCAAGATGACTGGAGGCTGGCTAGGATGCCCTGCAAGACTGCGGTGGCAGAGCCTGCCCTGGATTTGGAGAAGATAGGCAGGTGATAATTCTTGGGGAAGGTATGAACAGATGTCCCATGTTGCAGCCTCCAGGATGTCCCTGGTGGGGACCCTTCTGAGAAAGGCTGCAGAGGTGGAGGTCGTCCTGGTGGAATGTGTCCTGACCCCCTGTGGGAGTGGTTTCCTGTGATGTTTGTAGCAGAAATGGATGAAATATGTTATCCATTTGGAGACTGTTTGGATACGGCCTTGCCCTCTGCCCCTGCTGCGAAGCTGACTAGTAATTGATCAGTTTTTCTAAAAGATTTAGTCCTGTCCTGATAGAATCTGAGCTGTCTGTGCACATCTAGAGAGTGCAGAATCCTTTCCCCCTTGTTTTGTGGTTTAGAGAAAAAGGTGGGCAAATGAATGGATTGGCTGACAGCCACATTGGACACCACTTTAGGCATGAAGAATGGGTTAGTCCTGAGGGAGACCCTGTCAGCATGGAAAATGATGAAGGGCTCTACAGCCATGAGTGCTTGTAGCTCTGATACTCTTCTAGCTGAAGTGATGGCCAGAAGCAAGGCTGTCTTCCAAGAGAGGAATTTTAACTCTGCTGAAGCTGCAGGTTCAAATGGGGGTAGAGTGAGATTTTTCAACACAAAGTTAAGGTCCCAAGCTGGGGTAGGATCTCTTCTGGGTGGCCTTAAGTTGTTAGCCCCTTTTAGGAACTATATGATGCGAGGGTATCAGAAGAGACGTGGCTCTGTGCTGTAATGAGCAGAGATGGCAGAGGCATGAATTTTAATAGAGGAGAAGGACAGACCCCTGTGTAGTAGGTCTGCTAGGTAATCCAGGATGAGAGCCCAGGATGAGAGGTAGGGAGGGCTGTGCCGTTCTGGCTCCCTCAGCCTGAATCCAGGTGCAAAACCTTTTCCACTTGTCAGCATAGGATTTTCTAGTCCTGGGGCATCTGGCCTCACATATAACATCTAGGACATGTCTGCTTAGGCTGGCAGCTTGAGGAGAGGTCAGGGAATAAGCCAGGTTGCGGGTCTGCAATTGGGGATGCATGAATTCTCCATCGCTCTGGGTCGGGAGTGTTGGGATCTGAGGTGGGTACCATGGTGGCAGGGGTGACAGTCTATGCAGCAGTGGGTACCAATGCTGGCGTGGTCAGTCTGGGGCAATTAGGATAGCCCTCAGTTTTTCCTCCCTTATTTTGAGCAGTACCCTTGAGATGAGTGGTAGAGGGGGAAATGCATAGACCGAGAGGTTTACCCACTGGAAGGATAGAGCATCCACTTTCCAGGCCTTGCTGTGAGGTTCCCTGGTGCAGAATTTGCTGAGCTGATGATTGGAGTGGGCGGCAAAGAGGTCCAACTTCGGGGTGCCCCATTTGTGGGTTACAACGGTGAAGGTGCTGTGGTCTAGCTGCCACTCGTGTGGGTCTAGCAGGTGCGCCAAAGGGTCATAGCGAGCCTGCAGAGAGGATAAGAGTGAGTCCCTCCCTGCTTGTTGATATACCACATCACTGTGGTGTTGTCTGTCTTAATGAGTAGAGGCCCCGGGGAGAGTAGGGGTCTGAACAGCTAGCATCTCTATCTGGTTGATGTGCAGATGTATTTCATTTTGGCTACAATGGGCCTGAATGCACCTGCCATCCAGGTGTGCACCCCAGGCATAGTCTGATGCGTCTGTGGTGAGGGTCTGGGTGGTGTGAGGTTGTGAGAAGGGAAGCACCTTGTTGTGGTTGCATGCTGCTGCCCACCAAAGAAAATCTTTCCTTAGACAAAGTATCATTGGTATGACAGTTTTCAGGTCTTGAGAGTGTTGACACCAAAGGCTTTTTGGGTACCATTGTAGTTTCCTCATATGCAGTCTGGCATATGGAATGAGTAGAATGCAGGAGGCCATGAACCCTACAGCATGCAGGATTTTCCTTGCGGATAACTGGGTTCTGGTGGCTAGTTGAGAGAAGTAGCTTGTCAGGTAGGCTTGTTTTTCTGGAGTAAGGAACGCCATCTGGGATGTTGTGTCCAGGCTTGCTCCCAGGAATTCAGTTTTTTGTGTGGGACTAGTTTTGATTTCTTTTCATTGGTAGTATACCCCAGGGAGGTCAGTAGGTCCTTTACAAATGTCAGGTGCTGTAACAGCTTTTCCTGTTTGCCTGAATCAGGCAATCTAAGTAGGAGTAAATTTGAATATTTCTTTGTCTGCAAAACCAATGGCTGGAGCCAGGCATTTTGCGAAACCTCTGGGAGCAGTGGATAAAGCCAAAGGGAAGTGCAGAGAACTGAAAGTGCAGTGATCCTGTCCTGAAACGCAGATATTTCCTGCAAGATTACCTGATAGGGATGTGCAGGTAGGCCTCTTTTAGGTCTAGGGTGGCTAACCAAGCATCCTTGGAAAGCACAGGAAGAAGCTTCTGGAGGGTGAGCATTTTGAATTTTGGTATCACCAGAAGGTGTTTAGAATGGATATATTGAGGATTGAGTGCCAGGTGCCCTCTTTTCTGGGCACCAGGAAGAGTATGGAATAGAAACCTTGGCCTACCTGTTCTGCAGGAACATGCTGTATTGCCCTCATGGAGAGCAGGGAAAGGACTTGCTTTTTGGCCTCTGCCCACTGGTTTGGAGGAAGATCTGGGAACCCTTCTGGGGTTGGCAGAGTGTGGAAATAAAATTTGTATCCCTGGGACACTATGTTGAGGACCCATCGGTCATTGGTAATAGAGGCCCAGTTGCTTGCATGGAAGGAGAGTTTTCCTCCTAGGGGCACAAGCAGGTGGGCAGAGGTAAGGGGTGGAGGTGTAAAGTCACTGAGTTCTTACCATAAGGGGGTGGCTTTGCACTGCCTGTTTTTGAAGAGGAGGAACTCCATTGCTTAGATCTGCATTCCCTGGGGCTGCTGTCTGGGGGGGTCTGCTTCCCCTGGGTCTGGGCTAAGCTGGCCTGGAGGAGGCAGGAAAGGACCAGTGCTTGGAGGCAACGCCTACTGAACCTCGGAGGATGGACCTGTAAGAAGTCTTTAACTGTCTGCATAGAGTTAGCTTTTTCTTCCATCTTTTTTAAGACCTCTTCTGCCTTGGTGCCAAATAAATTGTCTTTGTTCAGTGATACATCCAATAATTTGGATTTAACATGGTCTGGCAAGGTCTGTTCCTTAAGTCAAGCATGCCTTCTAAGGACAAAATCAGTGGCTGTTACCCTGCATGATGCTTCTAGGGCATCAAAGCCACATTGCAAGGTGTGCTTAGTAACTTGACTTATAGAATGCATTAGCTCTTGTAATTCTTTATTTTCTGCACAAGCAGGAAAGGAAGATATTTTTTGTTTGAGGAGTTCCATGGTATGCTACTGATATTTCAGCATGTGGAACTGACAATTTAATGCTCTAACAGGAAGAGTAGCAGAGGTGTATACTTTTTTACCCTGTCTAAAGCTCGGGAATCCTTGTCTGAGGGGGTGGGATTCTTAGCTGAGGTTGCTTTAATTCCTTTAGGTCCTTGAGAGATAACCTCTGGGTCAGCAGTAGGAGTTTTGAAAAGGAATTTGTGAGAGTCAGGTTCATAGGTTGGTACTAGGCTATCGGCCCTAAGGCCTATGCAAGCCTAGCCATAACAATTCCCTGTAAATTTTTTCCCACAATATTTACTTCTCTGGGCTCCTGTCTAACAGGGTGACTGACATGATCCCCGGGGTGAATTTCATATCTCCCATCCAATCATCAAGATTCCTTTAGAAGAGGGCCAATGAGGTGCTCTGCTTGACATGTATGGGCAGTCTATTCCAGAGTATGGGGAGTCTATGGGTCAGGACCCTATCCCTTCAGCATGTTTTGTTCAATGTGATGACAAGGTTTAGATCCCTGGAGCGTGTGGCTCTGAGGGTTTGGGACTTCACAGATAAAGATTCTAGTTGTCTACTGATGTACTATGTTCTTCATCATATAATATTATGTGTAAAGTATTTTTATAAAAATTGTTAATCGTAATATAATCAAAATAACGCTGTACTGTTTGTTGGAGCTTTTCTTTTTTCCTGGCAGCTGCAAATGGACCCACGTCACCCGGACAATCGGGACAACAAAGCAAACAATAAAAAATAAATATAAATAAAAAAAAAAATTGATGGGACAAGAAAGTGATGAGTGTGAGTGTGATTGGGATTTCTTTAAGTGGAGCATGTCCAACAGCTCAGGGTTTGACATGGACTTGTATGTTAAGCAGAGATCGCCTCTGAGTAGATGATATGCCACAGAGTATAGCTGGAGTTTTTTTAGACGGTCAGCATGTGGCATCTGCTTTAGGCCTGTGATTCTTTTAGTGAGGTATTTCTGTGGCCTTTCCAGCTGTTGCAGATGTCTTGTGAGGTACATCCCAAATGGGACATTATACTCTATAATGGGTCTAATGAGGGATGAGTACAGTGGGACAATGACCTCCTTTTTTCTGGATGAAAAGCCCTTAGTGATGAGGTGTGCCACGTAGAAGGATTTCCTGACTGTTTTGGCAATGTGGTTATCAAAAGTGAGACCACTGTCCACTTGTGTCCAGAGCTGTGGACGAGGATAAGGAGGTCCACACAGCCTATCTGGACCTCGCCAAGGCCTTCGACACCATACCCCACTCTGGAATCATATATAAACTTACTAAGCTGGGCATAAATCCCTACATCACTCGATGGGTTGCCAACTGGCTTACTTACAGAACCCAGACTGTAAGGACTCTGCAGTACCTGTCAGGTTTCCTGGGAGCAGGAGGAAAGGTGTCAGGAGTCAAACTGGATTCCATAAAAACATCATCCACAACATCCAGGACAGGAGGAATGGCCAAAGGTCTGTGCTGTGGTAAATCGAATTCCCCGACCCTTTTTTTGAAGAAGGATAGTCCTGACATTCCTATTGGAAATGCCCCCTTAAAGTATGAAGACTTTTCCCAAATGAAAACTCTCGGGTGAAGAGGCAGAAGGAATGGATTCCTCCGCATCAGAATCCTCATAAGCCGAGAGGGGTTGTATGTCTTCATATTCAGAAGCATCAGAGTCATTGGACTCTTGTTCAGACGAACTACTGGGGACAAGTCTCTTTCTTTTGGAAGGGGTAGCCTGGCTTCCCCTAAAAAGCATAATAAGGTCTTCCACCATTTTAAGCACTTGAGATTGTGGCACGGAAGCAGGTGCCTGAGCTTGACTCGTAATTTTTTTGGGCACAGTTCGTACCCTGGGCCTTAGAAACTTGGTAGTTTTAGAAAGAACTGAAGATGCGAAAAAAGTCATTGCTCTGTGTCAAGTATCTGTAATGTGAAGTACTTCCTCAGAAGCTGGTGCCTGCTCAGCGGATCCGGACCCATCCAAGGTAGAAACATCCACTGGGTCCTTAGTCGAAGAGTGTCACGGCATACTGGACTCCGAAAGGGTCTCAGTAGCGGCCTGCAAATCCACAGAAGCAGGCATCAGGGGCTGTGAAAGGGCCTCACTGAGGACTGGAGAAATGACGACTAGCTTAGCGGAAGCATCGTTGGCAGTTTTGGACCTGTGTGGTCTGTCTCTGTCTTTATCCTTATTTTTTTTTTGGAAGATTGGTAGTCAGATGGCTTATCGAAGCCATATCAGAATTTGAGGACTGAGAGTGAAAATATCTAGCTACAATAAGGGCCTGACAACATATAGTTCTGGTGTTGAACAAGGCACAAAAGCGACAGCGAGGGACATCATGGCCGGGCCTAAATAGTTGATGCAGTAAGAATGGAAGTCTCGGAGTGGTATTTGCTTTCCACAGGCAAGACAATTGTTAACTTTTTCTGACATCGGTTAGAGCAAGAAAAAAGGTTCCCCAACGGGGTAATTAGCTTTAGAAGACTTCAACTTCAATTTGGAAATGAAAACTCAGGCAGCGGCCGACAGGCACTCATGCAAACTGCTTTGGGCTCCTCGGCAAGAAAGACTGATGTAATGGCGTTGGCTGCCTGATTTTATACCACTGACGACCTGACGTCAGTCCGGGAGTGACAGCAACTGACACAGAAATACTAAGCCTCTGGTATTAGGGCCAACTGAGGGGTACCCCTGCCAGGATAACCCAAATGTGATGACTGCAACAGTGAAACACTAAGACCATCTACTAATCCAACTAATCCAACAGAAGACGAATAAGGGCACACAGGCTGCAGCACATAATACTAACATTACAATCGAGATCCTCACCACGGATTTTATTTTGGGACCAACCTAGCATTTGCCAATAAAAAAAAAATATGCGGGTTTACTTTTGCATTTAAATTGCATGTCCTGCTATTCAGTGGAATCTCATTTGGAGAATTTACCCTCGATTTTCTAGTTCTTTAAGAATACTCAGGCTAACCCAATATTGCGATTTTTGCATGATTTCTGACCTGACTCATAACACTTCAACAGCAAGTAAACTTGGCATTGCCCACTCTAGGGCTGTTAACCCAAAACTGATCCAATGGTAAATAACTTAGAATCATAGTTTCACACATATATTGCTTCACCCCACTAGAGGATGACCTTGACAGTCATAGCTCGACACTAGAAGGTGATGATCTACTCTGCAATCAACTAGAAACCACCCTAAAAAGGTCTCCACTGGGAGAGTCTTCACTTGAGCTATTGCCTTGAGAAGAAACTAGTACCAAAGGGGATAAAAATCCAAAAAACCTCATAGTTGGCAATTCTAATGATGAACTCATTAAAAAATGGAATGAAGCTGTAAGTGAAGCCAGACTAAAACTAGTAAAAATCACAATACCAACCTACAAACCAAAACTTGACCAGAATTTTCCCAGTATGAAGCAGGCTGTGAGAATCTCAACAACAGACATTCAAAACCCCAGGAAATCGACCAGGTCTACCATTTCATGAACAAAATAAAGGAGAAGATTAAAAAAATGAAAAGGGATCTTGACAACCAATTCTACCCTCACCATCACACCAAGGAGACTTGTACCAACTTACAGGAATTACAAAAGACAGATCAGAAAAAAACCTTATGCAAATACAATGACAGATGGAGTGAAGGCATAAAGGATCATCAGACCAGAAATGTCTCAAACCCTACCAGGAAACCAGCAAGCAAAGCCCACAAATCTAAATATGCATATGTCTATGCCCTAAGTATATCAGGATTTTTACTCGATTGGGAACCTGACAAAACCAGGTCCAATCCCTCCAAACCAGTACATTCTTCAAGCAGACAAGATGACAACACTGCTGATGTACAACAGGCTTCAATTACCTCCATGGACCAACACAACAGACGATGACCTACAACCAAACTTTTGCACTCAGAAGATGCCAATACTACTTTTCCCCATGGATGACCCACTACGAACCAAAGAACCACAAAAGACACTGCAATTGCTTCACTCAATGGACGACTGTCGACCATTACCTCCAGGACTCCCAAAGACCTTCAACAAGGCCACAGAAACAGACTACTAGTAAAACCTAACATCATTTGGAACCACTCCTCCAACACATTACACAAAGATGAACACAGCATTTTAGAAAGAGGGCTCACATTTGTGACCCACCACAGAAGCAATCTTGTATAGACTTATCATTGACCTGAAGATATTTTCAAGAAAACTAAATCCAAGAGTATTCTTCCATGACAAAACACCGAAAGGGACCAATGTCACAACTACAGTCCCAGTACTGAAATGGAAAAACTGAGCAACTTCTGCCCCCTCAATCCCATCCCTCCATTACAGCCTTTGAAAAGCAATGCAAAGCAGACATTAGGAAAGCCTTATAAAAAATACCCACAAACAAATTCTACATCTTGAATCCCATGGAGTACATTCCTCTGAGAACCTTAGCAGAGGCCAGACAAGAACAGTCATGAAGGCCAATAAAGGAGGACAAATCCTCATCACCAACAACAACCTACACCACCAAAATACTCAAGAATTTGAAAAATCAAGCACATTTTTTACTACTCAAAGGGCCTATGTAGAACTACTACCGAAATTAAACAACCTTAATCAAGAAAGACTGAACAGCAGTAACTTTTTGGAATTCCTTCCTCACAGTCTCCCACTTAAAATTACTGTGTTTATTCAGGATTCCCAAACCACATAAAAACTTCCAAGCCCCCCCCCCCCCCCATATAGATCAGTCATCACAATCTTGATTTACCTAAAAGTCCAGATAAAACCGCTTGCAGAGAAAATCAGGTCCTTCATTTAAGACACCACAGACCTTCAAGAAAATCAAAGACGTCTCTGTTCCCAAAGACTCTTGGCTTGTCAAGCTACATGTAGAAGCCCTGTACACTGTCTTACCTCACAACTACTGCATTAAACAATTATTCAAGCCTATCAAAAAGAATAGAATGCACTCCATGGAGAAAGTGACACCACTGCCATAATAAAACTGGCATTGCCATGGCTTCTAGTCTGGCAAATACAGCACTAGGAAAATGGGAAGAAGAGAGCATTTATTTCCCACTTCTTTGACTCTATGGTCTGCTACTATCATTTAATTGACAACATTTTCATTACACGGAAGAACAACCTTCATCTGCTAGAGGACTTCTACAGACATGTCAACAGTTCCACAGCCTTCCTGAAATTCAGAACAACACACAGCCAAACAGTTAGCTTCCAGGACCTACAAAACCCCAGGGCAGAACCACCTCTCCAATGACCTATACCAAAAAACTACCAGGATCAATTTAGTCTTACACAGGAATAGTATGCACCATTGCACAAACAATTCACGACGACTCCCAATATAAAGTGTCTCCAAGGAACTCAACATGTTCACCAAGAGCATCACTGACTTGGAGAAAGATTCTATAGCCATAAGGTACAGTGAAAGATTCATCAAACAGATCTTTAACCCCATCATCCAACAGAGAACTATGAAAAATGAAGCCCAGATCAACCCAGACATTGACCTACAAAGAGTCATGAGGATGGTCAATCAGAAAGAAAGACAACTGGAGCAACAGCATCATACTGACATATTCTGTCGACTTCCTAGAAATAAAAAAGGATCATCAACAAGCAGTATATCATTAACAGCTGCAATACACTCAGTAAGATCCTACCACCCACACCCAGCATCACCATCCAAAGAAACAGGATCATCAAATGCAAGACCTAAACTGCCCACCACAACACCAACATCAGGCAAGGGATCTCCACAAATTCAATGGTCAAACATGGTAACGCCTTTCCTACCCATGACATTTTTAAATTCCACGTCATAGACAAAGAAAAATCAGAAAAGTTGGATGGAAAAATGAATGACAAACTCAAAAATCAAGTTGATTATCACCTCTTTTGCTGATACAGCCCTCCAAACAGATGGAACAAACTCAGAACTAACAAGAGGATTTTACTTCATTTCTACTTAATCTACACACAAAAGTGGATACACCTGGACTTTCTAAGCTCTGGACTATTTTTTTTTCTGGAACAATCAATCACTGCTGAATAACTATAACGTCTCCTAGTTATGGAAATCTGCCTCTACAGGTTAGTCACTCTACTTTTTTTCCACCACCTTTGACAGCACATATATTTGATTTTTTTAAAATATACTTAATTTATAATAATTGTTTTCTGAATTTTACCTTTAGTTTGTCACAATGTGTTCCACTCCACGCACCCATTACTGGCAAATCATGAAATACAGCCACCGAATACAGTTACGGTCAGTACATACATTCGCATAGATAGAATTAATATAAAGCATGGCATAACTTTAGTGAGCCAGTAATAATGTTCTGAATAACATCTACTTATTTCCAAAAATTGTGGCTTGACCCTCTGACCCACTAGGATTTAAAATTCTACTTAACTTGATAATTTGTTTTTAATGACCCCCTTTTCTTTTTATCAAAGTTTACTAGCCATGGCAAATTTTAACTCAAGCCCACAACTTACTCACACCACCTCATGCTTTTCTTAGAGGAGACATGGACTTAAGCAAACCCTTTTTCATGCAGCCCAAAGGAACACAAGGGGGAGCAGCCATTTATCATTCATCACTTATTGCCTTATAAAGGTCAACCCATCAGCTCACCACTTTCTAAAATATGGTTCCACATGTTTCCCAATATTAAGTGCCGCTGCTCCGAAAATGGGATTGTGATTTCGCTTTACTCTTCCCTCATATATGGCATCTACAATGTGCCAAAAAGTCACTATATTTTAAAATTCACTGATGTTTTATTAATTGTGAAATGAAGCCCACAGATCACCCACACCCCCTCCCCATTCCCCGTGACAAATATATTGACGTAAGTAGCTCTGCCAACAGGCAGCCCTGCTTAAACCATGGTAGCTACTGTAGACAAAATAGATAAAGTACAGTTTTGTACCTACCATAAATGTAGATGTCCGAGAGGAATGCATCTGCAGTCTTAACAAATGGGTTGTCCTGTCGTCAGGCAGCCCTTCGGTCGGCCGGATTCCAAAGTCTGGGTCTGGCTTCGGCTGGTGTCGCACTTCACCCGACTTCATTGCGGCAGTTCTTCGGGTATAAAGGCATCAGCTGACGCCATTTTCCTCAGTGTTTCTTGCCCCAGATGCCAGGTGCCCTCTTTGTTGGCTAAATTTGGATAAATGCCAAAGTTTCCAAATAGTAGAGAAACACACAAAATAAACATGTATGTACATATATACAAACAAATACACCATAATAGATCCCCCCCAAGCTAGCTGAAGATTGGTAAGTACCCTAGGAGTACCTCAGAGGGGAAGGAGGGTGGGTAATCCTGACTGCAGATGCATTCCTCTCTGACATCTACATTTATGGTAGGTACAAAACTGTACCATGTCCTTCAAGGATGCATCTGCAGTCTTAACAAATGGGTAGAATACCATAGCTAAACTAGGGGAGGAGGAAATGAGAATAGATTATGGTGTAGTCAGGATCCCTTGCAAAACAGCAGTGGCAAAACCAGCACGGGATCTAGAGTATAGAGGTAAGTTATAATGCTTGGCAAATGTATGCACGGAGGTCCAAGTAGCAGCCTCTATAATGTCCTTAGTAGCCACTCCTCGTAAGAAAGCTGTGGTAGTGCCTGTGGCCCTTGTGGAGTGAGGCCTGATGTTCTCTGGAGTTTTCTTTCCATGGTAGGAGTAACAAAATCTAATGCAATTTCCTATCCATTTGGAGATTGTCTGTTTAGAAATTGGTTTTCCTTCTTTTCCTGTTGCATAGGCTACCAGAAGCTGGTCAGTTTTTCTATTGTTTTTTGTCCTGTCCAGGTAGTAGCGTAATTGTCTGTGTACATCCAAGGTATGTAAGAGCTTTTCTCCCCTGTTCTGTGGATTGGGGAAGAATGTAGGAAGGTGGATAGCCTGATTTAAAGAGACTCTGGATACCACCTTAGGCATGAATGTAGGATTTGTTCTCAAGGACACTCTATCTTGATGGAAGATCAGGAAGGGTTGTACTGCCATTAATGCCTGTAGTTCAGAGACCCTTCTTGCTGAAGTTATTGCCAGCAGGAAAGCAGTCTTCCAGGATAAGTATTGCAATTCTGCTGTAGCTGCTGGCTCGAAAGGAGGTAGAGTCAGCTTTTCTAGCACAAAGTTCAAGTCCCATGCTGGCAATGGAGGTTTCCTGGGAGGTTTTACATTGTCTGAGCAGAGGATGCGAGAAGACAGGAGGATTCAAGCTGTATTCTGCTGAAATAGCTGATGCATGTATCTTGATGGAGGAATAGGACAGGCCTGTATGGAAGAGCTCCGCCAAGTACTCCAGGATGTTGGCTATGTTCACCAGTGTCACATCTTGCCCCTTTGCAGTACTCCAGATGAGATATCTTTTCCATTTTGCTGCATAATTCTTTCTTGTTGAAGGTCTACGAGCCTCCAGGATTATGTCTTTAACCCTTTGGGATAAATTTGGGTTAATTGCTGTTATGTAATGTTCCAGGCAGTTAGCTGCAGAGTTTTAGGTTTGGATGCAGTATGTTGTAGTTGTTCTGTGTCAGCAGTAGTGGGATCAGGGGCAGTTTCCATATTTGTTCCCGGGACATGCTCCTCAGCAGTGGATACCAATGTTGTCTTGGCCAGTCTGGGGCTATCAGGATGATCCTCGGACGTTCCTCTTTGATCTTGAGAAGCACCTTGTGCATCAAAGGAAGTGGTGGGAATGCGTATGCTGTCAGGCTTTTCCAACTGAAGGATAGGGAGTCCACCTTCTAAGCAAGTGGGTGGTAAGTCCTTGTGCAGAATTTCTTCAACTGGAGATTGCATGGGGATGCAAACAAGTCTATTTGTGGTAATCCCCATTCTCTTGTGATGGTTTTGAAAATGTCCGGATGCAGCATCCATTCGTGGGCATCTGTTGTAGTTCTGCTTAATATGTCTGCTAGAATGTTTTCCTTTCCCGGTACATAAATTACCTGTAACTGAATGTTGTAGCTCAGAGCCACATCCCATAGGTCCAGTGCCAGCCGGCATAGGGGGTATGAGTGTGTGCCTCCCTGTTTGTTGATGTACCACATAACTGTGGTGTTGTCTGTCCTTATCAACTGGCCTTCTTGGAGAAGAGGTCTGAATGCCTGGATTGCCAATTTTACTGCCATCATTTCTTTTAGATTTATGTGCAGATGCAGCTGGTCTTGAGTCCATAGGCCTTGAATGCACTTGTCCATCATGTGTGCCCCCCAACCGAGGTCTGAGGCATCTGTCGTGATAGTCTGTCTTGGTTGACTTTTGCAGAAGGGCAGTCCTGTGTTTGATTGACAGGCCTGAGCCCACCATAAGAACTCTTGCTTCAGGCACGGTATCATTGGAATTTTGGTTTCTAGGCTGTGCTTGTGCTGAGACCACAAATTTTTTAGGTACCACTGTAGCTTTCTCATATGAAGCCTAGCATGAGGGACCAGAATTATGCAGGATGCCATGAAGCCTAGAGCTTGTAGCACTTTTCTTGCAGTTAGATGGCTCTGCTTTGTTAATGCCAAGTAGAGAGGAAGTTGCTCTTTCTTTTCTGCAGTTAGAAATGCCATTTGTTTTGATGTGTCCAGTTCTGCACCCAGAAAGGTTATTATTTGGGATGGAATCAGCCTTGACTTTTTTGTATTGACTGTATATCCCAGGGCTTGTAGCAGGTAGATGACTCTTTGTAAGTCTTCTGTTAATTTGTTTTTGTTGTCCGCTTGTATCAGGCAGTCGTCCAGGTAGGGATAGATTTGAATTCCCTGAAGTCTGCAATGAGCGATTACTGATGCCAGGCATTTCGTGAACACTGACATCGGCTGAGGCAAGAAAGAGTCCCCAGGGTGCCAGCTTTATAGAAGTCTTCGGTAGTATTCGGTAGTAGTAATCTCTGGATCTGACCGACCGGCACTTGCGAACAGCTTCTGCTTGAGGCGCCTGCAAGAAAGACTGAGGAAAATGGCGTCGGCTGATGCCTTTATACCGAAGAACTGCCAATGGCGTGGTGAAGTGCGACACCAGCCGAAGCCAGACCCAGACTTTGGAATCCGGCCGACCGAAGGGCTGCCTGACGACAGGACAACCCATTTGTTAAGACTGCAGATGCATCCTTGAAGGACATCTCTCAGTGTTCCCCTCCATTTTCCCCATCCCTATTTTTTTCAATTATACTCAGTTCAGTTAGGTTTAGGTTTTAATACATCACTGAATGGACAAATTAACATATGCCCCTCCTCCCGTTTGTTCACATTTCATAGCAACATGCAAATAAGCTGCGAGCCCACGGGTGCGTCACAATGCTTTCCACATATATGACAAACGTAATATACAGTCGTGTACACTTACCATAAATGTAGATGTTCGAGTGGATTCACTGTTGCAGTCATCACATTTGGGTTATCCCTGCCAGGGTAGCCCTCAGTCGGCCTGAATACCAGAGGCTTAGTATTTCTGCGTCAGTTGCCGTCGCTCCAGGACTGATCTCAGGTTGTCAGTGTTATAAAATTAAGGCAGCCAATGCCATTACATCTGTTTTTCTTGCCCTGTCAGGAGCCCCCAGGAGGGAAATAGGTCATGGTGGAAGGACACCACCAGTAGAAAGTAAACACCAAAAGTTCCTTGTAAGGAGAGAGAGAGAGAGAGAGAGAGAGACAGAGACAAGGGGGATGGAGGGAGGGAAACCAGGACTGCAACAGTGAATACACTCGAACATCTACGTTTCACTGTTGCAGTCATCACATTTGCGTTGATTCCCAAAGCTGAAGAAAAGGATGGAGGCAGTCAAGAAGACTGGGGGCTGGCTAGGATGCCCTGCAAGTCTGCTGTGGCAAAGCCTGCCCTGGATTTGGAGAAGATAGGCAGGTGGTAATGCTTGGTGAAGGTATGAACAGATATCCATGTTGCAGCCTCCAGGATGTCCTTGGTGGGGACCCCTCTCAGGAAAGCTGCAGAGGTGGAGGTTGCACTGGTAAAATGTGTCCTGACCCCCTTGCGGGGAGGTTTCCCATGCAGCTTGTAGCAGAAATGGATGCAGTGTGCTATCCATTTGGAAATGGTTTGTTTGGCTATGGTGTGGCCCTTTGCTCCTGCAGCAAAACTGACTAACAATTGATCAGTCTTTCTAAATGATTTAGTCTTGTCTAGGTAGAATCTGATCTGTCTGTGCACATCTAGAGAGTGCACAATCCTTTCCCCCTTGTTTTGTGAGTTAGGGAAAAAGGTGGGCAAATGAATGGATTGATTGACAGCCACAATGGACACCACTTTTGGCATGAAGGATGGGTTAGTCCTGAGGGAGACCATGTCAGCATGGAAAATGATGAAGGGCTCTACAGCCATTAGTGCTTGTAGCTCAAATACTCTTCTAGCTGAAGTGATGGCCAGAAACAATGCTGTCTTCCAAGAGAGGAACATTAACTTTGCTGACACTGCTGGTTCAAAGGGGGGGGGGGGGCAGGGTGAGCTTTTCCAAAACAAAGTTAAGGAACCAAGCTGGGGTAGGTGCTCTTCTGGGTGGCCTCAAGTTGTTAGCCCCTCTTAGGAACTGCTTGATGAGAGGGTGGGAGAAAAGAGGTGGCTCTGTGCTGAAATGATTCAAGATGGCAGAAACATAAATTTTAATGGAAGAGAAGGACAGACCCCTGTGTATTTCAGCCAAGTAATCCAGGATGAGAGGTAGGGAGGGCTGTGCAGTTCCAGCTCCCTTAGCCTGGATCCAGGTGCAAAATCTTTTCCATTTGTCAGCATAAGACTTTCTAGTGTTAGGGTGTCTGGCCTCAACGTATAACATCTAGAACTTGTTTGCTTAGATTGGCAGCTTATGCAGTGGGGTCAGGGAATAAGCCAGGCGGCCAGATTGAGGGTCTGCAATTGGGGATGCATGAATTCTCCATTCCTCTGGGTCAGTAGTGTTGGGATCTGAGGGAGATGCCATGGAGGCAGTGTTGACAGGCTGTGCAGCAGAAGGTACCAGTGCTGGCGTGGCCAGTCTGGGGTAATCAGGATTGTTCTCTGTTTTTCCTCCCTTATTTTGAGCAGTACCCCTGTAATGAGCAGTAGAGGGGGGAATGCATAGATCGAGAGGTTGACCCACTGGAAGGATAGAGCATCCACTTTCCCAAGGCCTTGCTGTGAGGTTCCCTGGTGCAGAATTTGCTAAGCTGATGGTTAGAGTGGGAAGCAAAGAGGTCGACCTTCGGGGTGCCCCATTTCAGGGTTACAAGGGTGAAGGTTCTTTGGTCTAGCTGCCACTCATGTGGGTCCAGAAGATTTCTGCTTAAGTTGTCTGCCAGAGAGTTTACAGAGCCTGGCAGGAATTGTGCTAACAGGTGTAGTTGCATGGCTGAGGCAGTGTGTCAAAGGGTCATGGCGAGCCTGCACAGAGTGTATGAGTGAGTCCCTCTCTGCTTGTTGATATACCACCATCACAGTGGTGGTGTTTGTTTTGATCAGTAGAGGCCCCGGGGAGAGTAGAGGTCTGAAGGTTGTCAGAGCTTGCTGCACAGCTAACATCTCTTTTTGGTCGATGTGCAGATGTATCTGGTTTGGGCTCCACTGGCCCTGAATGCACCTGCCAGCCAGTGTGCTCCCAGGCACAGTCTGATGCATCTGTGGTGAGGGTCTGGGTGGCATGGGGTTGAGAGAAGGGTAGTCCCCTTGTTGTGGTTGCATACTGCTGCCCACCAAAGGAAATCTTTCCTTAAACAAGGTATCATTGTTATAAAAGTTTCCAGGTCTTGGGAGTATTGACAACAAAGGCTTTTTAGGTACCACTGTAGTTTCCTCATATGCAGTCTGGCATACGAAATGAGTAGAATGCAAGAAGCCATGAACCCCAGAGCTTGCAAGATTTTCCTTGCAGATAACTGGGGTCTGTTGGCTGGTTGAGAGTAGTAGATTGTCAGGTAGGTTTTTCTGGTGTAAGGAATGCCATCTGGGATGCCGTGTTCAGGCTTGCTCCCAGGAATACAGTTTTTTGGGTACTAGTTTGGATTTCCTTTCATTGATAGTATACCCCAGGGAGGTCAGTAGGTCCTTTACAAAGGTCAGGTGCTTTAGCAGCTTTTCCTGACCGTCTGCCTGAATTAGGCAGTCGTCTAAATATGGGTAAATTTGAATATTTCTTTGTCTGCAAAAAGCAATGGTGGGAGCCAGGCATTTTGTGAAAACTCTGGGAGCAGTGGATAAGCCAAAGGGAAGTGCAGAGAATGGAAACTGCAGTGATCCTGCCCTGAAACGTAAAGATTTCCTGCAAGACTCCCTGATTGGGATGTGTAGGTAGGCCTCTTTTAGTCCTAGGGTGGCTAATCAAACATCCTTGGAGAGCATACGTAGAAGTTGCTGGAGGGTAAGCATTTTGAATTTTGGTATCACCAGGAAAGTGTTTAGAAAGGATAGATCAAGGATGAGGCCCCCAGGTGCCCGCTTTTCTGGGTACCAGGAAGAGTCTGGAGTAGAAACCTTGGCCTACCTGTTCTGCAGGAACATGCTCTACAGCACTCAGAGAGAGCATGGAAATTACTTGCTTTATGGCCTCTGCCCAATGGTTTGGGGGAAGATCTGGAAACCCTTTTGGGGTTGGTAGAGTGTGGAAATAAAATTTGTATCCTTAGGACACTATGTTGAGGACCCAGCGGTCGTTGGTAATGGTGGCCCAGGTGCTTGCGTGGAAGGAGAGTTTTCCTCCTAGGGGCAAGAGCAGGTGGGCAGAGGGTGGGGGGTGGAAGTGTAATGTCATTATCAGTTCTTACCATGAAGGGGTGACTTAGCACTCCCTGGTTTTGAAGAAGAGGAACTCCATTGCTTAGATCTCTGCATTCCTTGGGGGTGCTGCGTGGGGGGCCTGCTTCCTTGGTGTCTGGGCTGACCTGGAGGGGGCAGGAAAGGACCAGTGCTTGGAGGGGCAATGCCTACTGAACCTCGATGGCTGGAACTGCAAGAAGTCTTTAACTGTCTGCATAGGTTTAGCTTTTTCTTCCATCTTTTTTAAGACCTCCTCTGCCTTGGTGCCAAATAAGTTGTCTTTATGCAGTGGTGCGTCCAATAATTTGGACTTGACATGGTCTGGCAAGGGCCGTTCTTTAAGCCAAACATGCCTTCTAAGGGAAGAACCAGTGTCTGCTGCCCTGCAAGATGCTTCTAGGGTGTCAAAACCACATTGTAAGGTGTGCTTAGTTACTTGACTTGCAGAATGCATTAACTATTGTAACTCTTTATTTTCTGCACAACTACGAAAAGACATTTTTTGTTTGAGGAGTTCCATGGTACGTTGTTGATATTTCAGCATATGGAACTGACAATGTAGTGCTCTAATAGCAAGAGTAGCAGAGGTGTACACTTTTTTACCCCATCTGTCTAATGCTCGGGAATCCCTACCTGAGGGGGTGGGATTCTTAGCAGAAGTTGCTTTAATTCCTTTAGGTCCTTGACAGATAACCTCGAGGTCAGCAGTAGGATTTTTGAAAAGAAATTTGAGAGCGTCAGGGACTCTATAGTACCTGTCTGGTTTCCTGGGAGCAGGAGGGAGGGTGTCAGGAGTCAAACTGGATTCCATAAAAACATCATCCACAACATCCAGGACAGGAGGAATGGCCAGAGGTCTGTGCTGTGAAAGATCTAAGAATTCACTGAGTCTCTTTTTTTGACTGAGGGTAGTCCTAACATTCCCATTGGAAATGTTCCCTTAAGGTATGTAGGGTTTCCCCAAAGGAAAATTCCTCAGGTGGAGAGGCTGAAGGGATGGATTCCTCTGCATCAGAATCCTCATATGCTGAGAGGGGTTGCATATCTTCACATTCAGATACATCAGAGTCATCGGACTCCTGTTCAGATAAAACTATTGGGGATAAATCTCTTTCTTTTGGAAGGGGTAACCTGGCTTCCCCTGATAAGCATTATAAGGTCTTCTGCCATTTTAAGCATCTGAGACTGAGACAAGGAAGCAGGTGCCTGCGATTGGGTCGTCGGATTCTTGGGTGTGGTTCGTACCCTGGGCCTTAGAAACTCGGTGGTTTTCAAAAGAATGGTAAACGTGAAAACAGTCGTTGGTCTGTGTCGAGAATTGGTAGTGTGAAGCACTTCCTCAGAAGCCAGTGCCTGCTCAGCGGCTCCGGACCCATCCAAGATAGAGACATTCATAGGATCCTTAGTCGTTGGAAGAGTCTCACGGCATACCAGACTCTAAATGGGTCTCTGTAGCAGCTGGTGAATCCACAGAAGCGGGTATTAGAGGCTGCGAAAGCGCCTCACTGAGGAGCGGAGAACTGACGACTAGCTTAATGGAAGCATCATTGGCAGTTTTGGACCTGTGCAGTCTCTGTCTTTATCTTTACTTTTTTTCGGAAGATCTGCTGTCAGATGGCTTACCAAAGCCATATCGGAATTCGAAGACTGAGAGCAAAAATATCTAGCTGCAATAAGGGCCTGACAATGTACAGTTCTGGCACTGAACAAAGCACAAAAGCGATAGCGGGGGGTGTCATGGTCTGGGCCTAAGCAAGTGACACAGTAAGAATGAAAATCTCGGTGTGGTATTTGCTTTCCACAGGCGAGACAACTTTTTCTGACCTCAGTTAGAGCAAGAAAAAAGGATCCCCAACGGGGTACTTAGCTTTAGAAGACTTCAACTTCAATTCGGAAACGAAAAAACTCAGGTAGTAGCCGACCAGCACTCATGCGAACTGCTTCTGCTTTGGGCTCCTCGGCAAGAAAGGCTGATGTAATGGCGTTGGCTGCCTTAATTTATAACACCGATGACCTGACGTCAGTCTTGGAGCGACAGCAATCGACGCAGAAATACTAAGCCTCTGGTATTCTGGCGACTGAGGACTACCCTGGTAGGGAAAACCCAAATGTGATGACTGCAACAGTGAAACACGAACATCTACATAGATGCATTTATGAAAGGTCTGACTCCGAATACTGCTGACTCCAACTATTTAAGATTCATCAGAATGATTATAAACCGGTCAACCCTAAATCCTACTTTCAGCAAACACTATCTGCATATACTTGAGATTTTAAGCTTCCTACAAAATCCAGACTTCTGTGATTGTTAAATTCGTTCTAGCACATTTTTTTATTTTATAAGGTATTTATGTTTTAATTTTAATCTTTTTAACTCTTGTAATCTAATTAACCCATCACTAACAACTTCTGTACAGACCCCTCTCACTCCTAACTTAGAAATCTCTCTAATAACTAGGCTGTTTTTCAGTGGGCCAACAACACAAAGCACTACCCCAGAGGCTGAAACACTGGCTCCATTTGGCAATCTTTCAAACACAAAAAAAGAAGAAAGCCAACCGGATCAGGAGACAACTGAATTACAAACCAATCCAGCAACCAAGTCCAATAAATCACCAGTAATGAACGCTTTATTAATCTGCGTTTTCGTCCAACAAATGGCTTCATCAGATACAACATACTTAATCACAAGTCCCTTTTTGTACATAATTAGTAAAATCCTGTCCAATCATGTCAAACTTTTATTTTAAAATGAACAAATGAATTGCAACCTTCCATTGTGCCTTTCTGAATAAACATTCTTTCATAAAACTTTAAAAAGTATTAAAATACCAATGTTTAAATAACCTTAATAAAAGTGTCCCTAAAATGTTTTAAAAAACTCATTTACTCCTTTATTGTGTTTATATTAACTTGGAAATCATGAGCAATTAAAATTATATATTAAATATGTTTTAGTACTTAGAATTTCATTGTACTCCACTTTTAAAAGTATGTGGTGCCATCTACTGGTCTTTTTTTATTATGGCAAATATATTTTATATCTTTGTTGCTTTTAACTTTAGTAGTGGTAAGATGGAAATATATTCATTTAAACCAGGGGTTTTGTTTGCCTCCAGGGCTAATTGCCACCATAATTCTCTGTAGGCAATGTTTTCTTCCCAAGGACCACCTCTCATGTCTACTTTCACTTGGTCCAAAACAAAGAATCTGAATTCATATTCCTTGCATACTTGTGAGTGTCTAAATAGTGCATTGGTTTCTTTGCTTTTCCTAATGTCGTAAATATGTTCATAGATCCTCTTTTTTAAGGATCTTTCAGTCTTACCTACGTAGTAGGATGAACATTTGTTACAAATTACTAAATAGACCAAGCCTCTAGACTCACAATTAAAATAGCCTTTCTAGAAAAAATCCCTTTGCTAATCTTTAAAAAATTTTTTCCTACCCGTTTGAAGTGAATGACTTACTTCCCAATTTGTTTTGGGGCGCGTAAAAGAAAAAGGGAAGTAAATTGAAATCCTGACCTGCAAGAAATCTGAGGCCGAAATTTTGATGGGGCGGGGGTACCCCCGGAATCTAGATTAAAAGCCCCTTGACGGGGAAGAATCTGGGGGTACTTTTAAATTTTTGGCAATGGAGGCAGAGCCTGAAAATAGGTCCCAGGTTTTTTTTTCGGAAGGAAAAGTCTGGGTAAAATTTGTTTTGCCATGGTATTTTTGAGCCCATTTAAAGTTTCTTTTTGTTTTTTTTTCTTTTTTTTAGGAGGTTTGGATTCCTTTCCTTTGGAAATTGGAAGTCCCTTTAAATTTGTCTATTGTTTAAAAACCTTTGTCTTTGATTAAGTTTTTTAAAAAAAATCTCCCGAAAGGGGTGAATTTGCCCGGGTACTTAAACCCAATGATTGTCCTGTGGAAGTGGTAGTGGCTGGATCTGTGGCAGTACTGGTTGTTAGGCTGCCACTGACGTCCCCTGTAGGCACCTCTGGATTGACCCCTGCCTCTTGGGCGCCTATTCCTGCCTCTCTGTGCTCTGGTGGTGTCTGGAAAGGACCAATTCTTGGAAGGCCAGTTCCTACTAAACCTTGGAGGCTGGACCTGTAAGAAATCCTTGACTGTCTGGGCAGATTTTGCTTTCTCTTCCACCTTCTTCAGCACCTGCTATGCAGGTGAGCCAAACAAATTATGCTTATCCATGGGAGCATCTAGGAGCTTTGATTTTACATGGTCTGGTAAGGACTGCTCTTTTAACCATGCATGCCTTCTGATCACTGTACCAGTCATAGCTGATCTAAAGGAAGCCTCCAGTGCATCATAGCCGCATTTTAAGGAATGATTACTGACCTGCTGTATGTTATGTACCATTTCCTGAAGAGACTTTTGTCTAATGGTTCAGGAGGACAGTTTTTAGTTAACTGGTCTAACATAAATTCCTGATACTGAATCATGTGGAATTGACAGTTTAAGGCCCTAGCCGAAGAGTAGCAAGTATAAACTTTTTACCCCATCTCTAAGGCCCTAGATTCCCTTTCAGAGGAGGGGTTTGGCAGAGGTAGCTGCTACAGCCTTGGGTCCCTGTGAAATAGTTTCAGGATCTGCAAAAGGAGCCTTATACAAATGATAATGTGTGTCCGAACCCTGTAGTACCTGTCGGGCTTAGCAGGGGCCGGAGGAAGTGAATCAGGGGCAGTACAAGCATCATTAAATGCATCATCCACAACAGTAAGTACTGGAGGAATGGCTAAAGGCCTATGCTGTGGCAAATGCAAAAGGTCCTAAGCCTTTTCCTAGAGTCTGAAAAATCCTGGCCCTGCCATTGAAATTGTTCCCTCATAGCATGCTAGGTTTCCCCAAAAGAAAATTCCTCAGGGAGAGGCAGAAGGAATGGAGTCTTCTGCATCAGAGTCCTCATAAGGAGAATAAGGGCCTTCTGGAGGGTTTGTATTTTCTGAATCATCAGAAGAGTAATCTGAAGAAACTGGCTCAGGGGCTCTGCCTCTAGGCCTCTTCTCTGGAGGTGGGTGAGAGGCCCTGTCAGGGTGAAGTTGGGATCCCCTGATCAAAGAAATGAGATCCTCTGCTAGACTAAGCATTTGAGTACTAGAGCTAGGCCTGTGAGAGGGGGTCTTAGTAGGCACAGTCTTGGTTGATTTTGCTGCTTTAGCCCTGGCAAAAGCCTTAATCGACATGGATGCAGGGGGCCTAGCAGCTCCACGTGCAGGAGTGGATATATCTAAAGGGATAGTATCAGATAAATCCTGTGAACTTGTAAGAGCAGGTGGAATTTCAGTAGCAGATTCAGCCATGCTGGATTAGGCCTCGGTGGGAGGCAAGCTTTTGGCCGAAGGAAGAACTGAGGGCTCAGTTTCAGCCGAAACCGGAGACACTCGCTGTTGACAACAGCGCTGCTGAAACCGCTGACCGCGAGCGTCGGTCCTTTTCCTCGCTTTTAGCATTGTGAAGTCGGAGTTTCACGGCATGTTGTAAGCAAAAGGAGCCGAAAAACTCCTCAGCAATTCACCGGCGTCTAAGTGGCCGTCGGTGGAAAGAAGGACAGGCTAGACAGGGTGCTATGACGTGGTCTGGGCCTAAACAAGGTAGGCAGTAAGAGTGGAAATCTTTATGAGGTATTTGTTTCCCCAAGTTAAACAGTTATTCACTTTTTCTGACATCGGCTGAGGCAAGAAAGAGTCCCCAATGGGTACTTAGCTTTTTAGAAGTCTTCGGTAGTAGCAATCTCTGGTTCTGACCGACCGGCACTTGCGAACAGTTTCTGCTTCGGGCGCCACGCGGCAAGAAAGACTGAGGAAGATGGCGTCGGCTGATGCCTTTATACCCGCTGAACTGCAGCTATGACGTCGGGTGAAGTGCGACATCAGCCGAGGCCAGACCCAGACTTTGGAATCCGGCCGACCGAAGGGCTGCCTGAGGCCAGGACAACCCATTTGCAGATGCATCCTTGAAGGACATCGAAGCCCAGATCAACCCAGACATTGACATACAAAGAGTCATGAGGATGGTCAATCAGAAAGAAAGACAACTGGAGCAAGAGCATCATACTGACATATTCTGCCGACTTCCTAGAAATAAAAAAAGGATCATCAACAAGCAGTATATCATTAACAGCTGCAATACACTCAGTAAGATCCTACCACCCACACCCAGCATCACCATCCAAAGAAACAGGATCATCAAATGCAAGACCTAAACTGCCCACCACAACACCGACATCAGGCAAGGGATCTCCACAAATTCAATGGTCAAACATGGTAATGCCTTCCCTACCCATGACATTTTTAAATTCCACGTCATAGACAAAGAAAAATCAGAAAAGTTGGATGGAAAAATGAATGACAAACTCAAAAATCTCCAGAAAGTTGACTATCACCTCTTTTGCTGATACAGCCCTCCAAACAGATGGAACAAACTCAGAACTAACAAGAGGATTTTACTTCATTTCTACACACAAAAGTGGATACACCTGGACTTTCTAAGCTCTGGACTATTTTTTTTTTCTGGAACAATCAATCACTGCTGAATAACTATAACGTCTCCTAGTTATGGAAATCTGCCTCTACAGGTTAGTCACTCTACTTTTTTTCCACCACCTTTGACAGCACATATATTTGATTTTTTTTAAAATATACTTAATTTATAATAATTGTTTTCTGAATTTTACCTTTAGTTTGTCACAATGTGTTCTACTCCACGCACCCATTACTGGCAAATCACCAAATACAGCCACCGAATACAGTTACGGTCAGTACATACATTCGCATAGATATAATTAATATAAAGCATGGCATAACTTTAGTGAGCCAGTAATAATGTTTTGAATAACATCTACTTATTTCCAAAAATTGTGGCTTGACCCTCTGACCCACTAGGATTTAAAATTCTACTTAACTTGATAATTTGTTTTTAATGACCCCCTTTTCTTTTTATCAAAGTTTACTAGCCATGGCAAATTTTAACTCAAGCCCACAACGTACTCACACCACCTCATGCTTTTCTTAGAGGAGACATAGACTTAAGCAAACCCTTTTTCATGCAGCCCAAAGGAACACAAGGGGGAGCAGCCATTTATCATTCATCACTTATTGCCTTATAAAGGTCAACCCATCAGCTCACCACTTTCTAAAATATGGTTCCACAGGTTTCCCAATATTAAGTGCCGCTGCTCCGAAAATGGGATTGTGATTTCGCTTTACTCTTCCCTCATATATGGCATCTACAATGTGCCAAAAAGTCACTATATTTTAAAATTCACTGATGTTTTATTAATTGTGCAATGAAGCCCACAGATCACCCAAACCCCCTCCCCATTCCCCGTGACAAATATATTGACGTAAGTAGCTCTGCCAACAGGCAGCCCTGCTTAAACCATGGTAGCTACTGTAGACAAAATAGATAACTCTCAGTGTTCCCCTCCATTTTCCCCATCCCTATTTTTTCAGTTATACTCAGTTCAGTTAGGTTTAGGTTTTAATACATCACTGAATGGACAAATTAACATATGCCCCTCCTCCCGTTTGTTCACATTTCATAGCAACATGCAAATAAGCTGCGAGCCCACGGGTGCATCACAATGCTTTCCACATATATGGCAAACGTAATATACAGTTGTGTACACTTACCATAAATGTAGATGTTCGTGTGTATTCACTGTTGCAGTCATCACATTTGGGTTATCCCTGCCAGGGTAGCCCTCAGTCGGCCTGAATACCAGAGGCTTAGTATTTCTGCGTCAGTTGCCGTCGCTCCAGGACTGATGTCATGTTGTCAGTGTTATAAAATTAAGGCAGCCAATGCCATTACATCTGTTTTTCTTGCCCTGTCAGGTGCCCCCAGGAGGGAAATAGGTCATGGTGGAAGAACACCACCAGTAGAAAGTAAATACCAAAAGTTCCTTGTAAGGAGAGAGAGAGACAGAGACAAGGGGGATGGAGGAAGGGAAACCAGGACTGCAACAGTGAATACACTCGAACATCTATGTTTCACTGTTGCAGTCATCACATTTGCGTTGATTCCCAAAGCTGAAGAAAAGGGTGGAGGCAGTCAAGAAGACTGGGGGCTGGCTAGGATGCCCTGCAAGTCTGCTGTGGCAAAGCCTGCCCTGGATTTGGAGAAGATAGGCAGCTGGTAATGCTTGGTGAAGGTATGAACAGATGTCCATGTTGCAGCCTCCAGGATGTCCTTGGTGGGGACCCCTCTGAGGAAAGCTGCAGAGGTGGAGGTTGCACTGGTAAAATGTGTCCTGACCCCCTTGTGGGGAGGTTTCCCATGCTGCTTGTAGCAGAAATGGATGCAGTGTGCTATCCATTTGGAAATGGTTTGTTTGGCTATGGTGTGGCCCTATGCTCCTGCAGCAAAACTGACTAACAATTGATCAGTCTTCCTAAATGATTTAGTCCTGAATAGGTAGAATCTCAGCTGTCTGTGCACATCTAGAGAGTGCACAATCCTTTCCCCCTTGTTTTGTGAGTTAGGGAAAAAGGTGGGCAAATGAATGGATTGATTGACAGCCACAATGGACACCACTTTTGGCATGAAGGATGGGTTAGTCCTGAGGGAGACCATGTCAGCATGGAAAATGATGAAGGGCTCTACAGCCATTAGTGCTTGTAGCTCAAATACTCTTCTAGCTGAAGTGATGGCCAGAAACAATGCTGTCTTCCAAGAGGGGAACTTTAACTTTGCTGACACTGCTGGTTCAAAGGGGGGGGGGGCAGGGTGAGCTTTTCCAAAACAAAGTTAAGAACCAAGCTGGGGTAGGTGCTCTTCTGGGTGGCCTCAAGTTGTTAGCCCCTCTTAGGAACTGCTTGATGAGAGGGTGGGAGAAAAGAGGTGGCTCTGTGCTGAAATGAGTCAAGATGGCAGAAGCATAAATTTTAACGGAAGAGAAGGACAAACCCCTGTGTATTTCAGCCAAGTAATCCAGGATGAGAGGTAGGGAGGGCTGTGCAGTTCCAGCTCCCTTAGCCTGGATCCAGGTGCAAAATCTTTTCCATTTGTCAGCATAAGACTTTCTAGTGTTAGGGTGTCTGGCCTCAACGTATAACATCTAGAACTTGTTTGCTTAGATTGGCAGCTTATGCAGTGGGGTCAGGGAATAAGCCAGGCAGCCAGATTGAGGGTCTGCAATTGGGGATGCATGAATTCTCCGTTCCTCTGGGTCAGTAGTGTTGGGATCTGAGGGAGATGCCATGGAGGCAGTGTTGACAGGCTGTGCAGCAGAAGGCACCAGTGCTGGCGTGGCCAGTCTGGGGTAATCAGGATTGTTCTCTGTTTTTCCTCCCTTATTTTGAGCAGTACCCCTGTAATGAGCAGTAGAGGGGGGAATGCATAGATTGAGAGGTTGACTCACTGGAAGGATAGAGCATCCACTTTCCCAAGGCCTTGCTGTGAGGTTCCCTGGTGCAGAATTTGCTGAGCTGATGGTTAGAGTGGGAAGCAAAGAGGTCGACCTTCGGGGTGCCCCATTTCAGGGTTACAAGGGCGAAGGTTCTTTGGTCTAGCTGCCACTCATGTGGGTCCAGAAGATTTCTGCTTAAGTTGTCTGCCAGAGAGTTTACAGAGCCTGGCAGGAATTGTGCTAACAGGTGTAGTTGCATGGCTGAGGCAGTGTGTCAAAGGGTCATGGCGAGCCTGCACAGAGGGTATGAGTGAGTCCCTCTCTGCTTGTTGATATACCACATCACAGTGGTGGTGTTTGTTTTGATCAGTAGAGGCCCCGCGGAGAGTAGAGGTCTGAAGGTTGTCAGAGCTTGCTGCACAGCTAACATCTCTTTTTGGTTGATGTGCAGATGTATCTGGTTTGGGCTCCACTGGCCCTGAATGCACCTGCCAGCCAGTGTGCTCCCAGGCACAGTCTGATGCATCTGTGGTGAGGGTCTGGGTGGCATGGGGTTGAGAGAAGGGTAGTCCCCTTGTTGTGGTTGCATACTGCTGCCCACCAAAGGAAATCTTTCCTTAAACAAGGTATCATTGGTATAAAAGTTTCCAGGTCTTGGAAGTGTTGACACCAAAGGCTTTTTAGGTACCACTGTAGTTTCCTCATATGCAGTCTGGCATATGAAATGAGTAGAATGCAGAAGCCATGAACCCCAGAGCTTGCAAGATTTTCCTTGCAGATAACTGGGGTCTGTTGGCTGGTTGAGAGTAGTAGGTTGTCAGGTAGTTTTTTCTGGTGTAAGGAATGCCATCTGGGATGCCGTGTTCAGGCTTGCTCCCAGGAATACAGTATTTTGCTTGGGTACTAGTTTGGATTTCCTTTCATTGATAGTATACCCCAGGGAGGTCAGTAGGTCCTTTACAAAGGTCAGGTGCTTTAGCAGCTTTTCCTGACCGTCTGCCTGAATTAGGCAGTCGTCTAAATATGGGTAAATTTGAATACTTCTTTGCCTGAAAAAAGCAATGGTGGGAGCCAGACATTTTGTGAAAACTCTGGGAGCAGTGGATAAGCCAAAGGGAAGTGCAGAGAATGGAAACTGCAGTGATCCTGCCCTGAAACATAATGATTTCCTGCAAGACGCCCTGATTGGGATGTGTAGGTAGGCCTCTTTTAGGCCTAGGGTGGCTAATCAAACATCCTTGGAGAGCATACGTAGAAGTTGCTGGAGGGTAAGCATTTTGAATTTTGGTATCACCAGGAAAGTGTTTAGAAAGGATAGATCAAGGATGAGGCCCCCAGGTGCCCGCTTTTCTGGGTACCAGGAAGAGTCTGGAGTAGAAACCTTGGCCTACCTGTTCTGCAGGAACATGCTCTACAGCACTCCGAGAGAGCAGGGAAATTACTTGCTTTATGGCCTCTGCCCAATGGTTTGGGGGAAGATCTGGAAACCCTTTTGGGGTTGGTAGAGTGTGGAAATAAAATTTGTATCCTTAGGACACTATGTTGAGGACCCAGAGGTCGTTGGTAATGGTGGCCCAGGTGCTTGCGTGGAAGGAGAGTTTTCCTCCTAGGGGCAAGAGCAGGTGGGCAGAGGGTGGAAGTGTAATGTCATTATCAGTTCTTACCATGAAGGGGTGACTTAGCACTCCCTGGTTTTGAAGAGGAGGAACTCCATGGCTTAGATCTCTGCATTCCCTGGGGCTGCTGCGTGGGGGGCCTGCTTCCTTGGTGTCTGGGCTGACCTGGAGGGGGCAGGAAAGGACCAGTGCTTGGAGGGGCAATGTCTACTGAACCTCGATGGCTGGAACTGCAAGAAGTCTTTAACTGTCTGCATAGATTTAGCTTTTTCTTCCATCTTTTTTAAGACCTCCTCTGCCTTGGTGCCAAATAAGTTGTCTTTATGCAATGGTGCGTCCAATAATTTAGACTTGACATGGTCTGGCAAGGGCCGTTCTTTAAGCCAAACATGCCTTCTAAGGGCAGAACCAGTGTCTGCTGCCCTGCAAGATGCTTCTAGGGTGTCAAACCCACATTGTAAGGTGTGCTTAGTTACTTGACTTGCAGAATGCATTAACTATTGTAACTCTTTATTTTCTGCACAAGCACGAAAAGACATTTTTTGTTTGAGGAGTTCCATGGTACGTTGCTGATATTTCAGCATATGGAACTGACAATGTAGTGCTCTAATAGCAAGAGTAGCAGAGGTGTACACTTTTTTACCCCATCTGTCTAATGCTCGGGAATCCCTACCTGAGGGGGTGGGATTCTTAGCAGAAGTTGCTTCAATTCCTTTAGGTCCTTGACAGATAACCTCGGGGTCAGCAGTAGGATTTTTGAAAAGAAATTTGAGAGCGTCAGGGACTCTATAGTACCTGTCTGGTTTCCTGGGAGCAGGAGGGAGGGTGTCAGGAGTCAAACTGGATTCCATAAAAACATCATCCACAACATCCAGGACAGGAGGAATGGCCAGAGGTCTGTGCTGTGAAAGATCTAAGAATTCCCTGAGTCTCTTTTTTTGACTGAGGGTAGTCCTAACATTCCCATTGGAAATGTTCCCTTAAGGTTTGTAGGGTTTCCCCAAAGGAAAATTCCTCAGGTGGAGAGGCTGAAGGGATGGATTCCTCTGCATCAGAATCCTCATATGCTGAGAGGGGTTGCATATCTTCACATTCAGATACATCAGAGTCATCGGACTCCTGTTCAGATAAAACTACTGGGGATAAATCTCTTTCTTTTGGAAGGGGTAACCTGGCTTCCCCTGATAAGCATTATAAGGTCTTCTGCCATTTTAAGCATCTGAGACTGAGACAAGGAAGCAGGTGCCTGCGATTGGGTCGTCGGATTCTTGGGTGTGGTTCATACCCTGGGCCTTAGAAACTCAGTGGTTTTCAAAAGAATGGTAAACGTGAAAGCAGTCGTTGGTCTGTGTTGAGAATTGGTAGTGCGAAGCACTTCCTCAGAAGCCAGTGCCTGCTCAGCGGCTCAGGACCCATCCAAGATAGAGACATCCATAGGATCCTTAGTCGATGGAAGAGTCTCACGGCATACCAGACTCTAAATGGGTCTCTGTAGCGGCTGGTGAATCCACAGAAGTGGGTATTAGAGGCTGCGAAAGTGCCTCACTGAGGAGCGGAGAACTGACGACTAGCTTAACGGAAGCATGATTGGCAGTTTTGGACCTGTGCAGTCTCTGTCTTTATCTTTACTTTTTTTCGGAAGATCTGCTGTCAGATGCCTTACCAAAGCCATATCGGAATTCGAAGACTGAGAGCAAAAATATCTAGCTACAATAAGGGCCTGACAATGTACAGTTCTGGCACTGAACAAAGCACAAAAACGACAGCGGGGAGCGTCATGGTCTGGGCCTAAGCAAGTGACACAGTAAGAATGAAAATCTTGGTGTGGTATTTGCTTTCCACAGGCGAGACAATTGTTAACTTTTTCTGACCTCAGTTAGAGCAAGAAAAAAGGATCCCCAACGGGGTACTTAGCTTTAGAAGACTTCAACTTCAATTCGGAAATGAAAAAACTCAGGTAGTGGCCGACCAGCACTCATGCAAACTGCTTCTGCTTTGGGCTCCTTGGCAAGAAAGGCTGATGTAATGGCGTTGGCTGCCTTAATTTATAACACTGATGACCTGACGTCAGTCCTGGAGCGACAGCAACCGACGCAGAAATACTAAGCCTCTGATTCGGGCAACTGAGGACTACCCTGGCAGGGATAACCCAAATGTGATGACTGCAACAGTGAAACACGAACATCTACATAGATGCATTTATGAAAGGTCTGACTCAGAATACTGCTGACTCCAACTATTTAAGATTCATCAGAATGATTATAAACCGGTCAACCCTAAATCCTACTTTCAGCAAACACTATCTGCATATACTTGAGATTTTAAGCTTCCTACAAAATCCAGACTTCTGTGATTGTTAAATTCGTTCTAGCACATTTTTTTTATTTTATAAGGTATTTATGTTTTAATTTTAATCTTTTTAACTCTTGTAATCTAATTAACCCATCACTAACAACTTCTGTACAGACCCCTCTCACTCCTAACTTAGAAATCTCTCTAATAACTAGGCTGTTTTTCAGTGGGCCAACAACACAAAGCGCTACCCCAGAGGCTGAAACACTGGCTCCATTTGGCAATCTTTCAAACACTACAGTGTCATTCTACAAACTTTATTTTAAACAAAGACCATTGTTTAGAACCCCCCTTTTCTTCAGGCAGATCTGACAAAGTGTATTGACAAAAGCATGGCACACATTCCAAGCAAAAGACACCTAAAAGCAATAATACCGGCAAAATGAGAACTACCTCCACTGCATTCTTGAAACCCTTTTAAAAATCCTACAACACATACTGGCCATCCCAAACTACTCAACAGGTGTATAAATGTCTCATACTTTGGTTCCTAGAAGTACAACTGTCAACTCTCCCATTACTTATCGGGATATATAATGTTGATCTACACTCTATATCTTTGTATTCTGAAATGTTTTATGCAATATATAGAGATTTTAACATTCTGATTAAACATTACCACTGAGACTGACATGTATTCAAAAACAAAAAAGATATGTTTTTTGGTGCCAAAATCTAAGATATTTGAATAACAGTAAGACTGCAACCCTAGACACACCAACAAAGCAGTCGTCTAGGGCACACATCTTGTTTCACTGTAATAAATACCAGGTCACTTTGTGTTATGTAGATTAATGCAGCACTCATCTGCCTTACTTACTGATGAGGAAGATTACTGAATAAAGATGAATCTTTTAAGACAATACACTGCCCTCCATCCTTTTCTTTTTCATTTAATTGAAGAACAAGAGCAGAGCTACTAATCGAACAGAGGAATAATAAGAGCGCACAGCCTGCAGTACTTAATGACATCTCAATCCAAATACTCACCTTGGATTTTCCAACAAATAAAATAAATAAATGAGGGGTTACAATAAAATAAATAAATGAGGGTTTACTTTTGCATTTAAACATCCACAAAATGCAATTTTCTCCACTTTCCCCTCCCACATCTACACCTTCAATTATGGATTTCCTATTCTTTTTTAGCTAAAGACTCTACAGTAAATAATGGGGACAACAGGCATCACTGTCTAGTTCCTCTACTAGTAATGAACTAATGAAAAGCCCCCTCTTATCTTTACAATTGCTGTCAACTTGTAGTAGTGAGAGAGTAACCTATCAATCTGACTAATCATTGTGGGAAACCAATTTTTATTAATGCTTCCCAAAGGTAAACACCGCAGACCCCATCAAATGCAGTCTCAACATGCAAACTTACCAAAAGTTTGTTTCCCCCACAGGAAACCCACAATGATCCAAGTTACTCAAGCCTGAAAACAGTTTTGCCATTCTCTATGCTCCAATCCCTATAAAATCCTTGTAGTCGTGATTAAAACGATCACTGCTCTAATGTAACTCTGGGACTGACACATCTTTAACTTTCTTTGGTATTATTGTCATTATTGGATGAGGAGAACACTCCCTTCTGCTATTTTATTAAATAAAATCAGCCACACTTTCAGCAAATCCAAGTCTCCTGCCTTTCATAATTCAAATTGTGAGTCTATCCTCTACTGGGATTTTCCACATAGCTTGCTTTTTAACTTGCTCCCTAACTTCATTTATGTTACAGGAGTCATCAATTTCCCTCATAAGAGTTCATTTGATTGACTGATTCAATTTCTCTGCTTTCTCCATTATTCACACAAACACTTAGAACCATGACATATTTTGAAGAGGTTGTTCTATCACGCATACAGTTCTGGGTCCCCAGTTTTCACAACTCCCTCTCTTTGTGTTGTCTGTGTTTTTGTGCCAAAATCTTTTTTATTTACAGCTGTTTAAATTTCTTTTACTTTGCAATACTTGTGTTTTTGCTAATAACTATATACCATATTAGTCTCATTTAAAGAGTTCCTCTCTATTTTGAAACACTCCTTTAGCGTTCAGTGCCTCTCAGCCTTTGCCCTAGATCTTATACAAAAACTTGTGACTATCCTGCATCCTACAAAACCTATCAAGTTTCTTGGGGACTGGGGTTGAGAATGTGTAGCCTGAAATGCAGCTGCAAAGGCATTTGCCAATGCCCTCAGTCTTGGGTGGGGGTGACTTCAGGTCTGACAGCTTCCATATGCCATTGTTCATCTTTCTGGATATCTGATGCCTTGCTACCCTGCAGATTAAAGAATGCCATTTTGGACAGACTTTCTCAGAATAATTTTTTTCTCAGAATAAAATTTCCTTAGAATAAGTATGATGAAAAATATCTTCAGCATCAGGTTCAAATTAGAGAGGGGAGGAGATTTGAGAAAAGTAATATAAACCTTCCTGATCAGGGTCCTGTGGATTGTCTTTCTCAGCAGAGCAAGGCTCCCTTTTCCTTTTTAGTAGGAGAAATGGGGGTGGGCGGAGAGTAGCTGGAGGGACCAGGCCAGAATGAACAGAATGTAAGACAAACCTTGGGCAAAATTACCCTAATCATCCTGGCTGGCTCCTTTCTTGGGGGATGGGGGTGAAGGAGGGAAGATCTGCGTTTCTGCGTACTCTTTAGGGAGACGTCCATGCCAGCGTATCAGAGCAAACATGGGCTGATGGACTTCTACACAGTAGTCCCCTATTTAGTCATGAACCAACAGGTGATGGGCACATTCTACATAATGTGCTTTCCTTGGGAAGGATGAAAGGGCTGTCTTGTGTTTTGCACTGGTCTGCTCTGCCACAGTGACTTTTAAAGGGGCAATGCTACAGCACAAAGGAGAAATGGACAGCTGCTCCAGGGACTCATCTCACTGGAGGCAATCTCTTCAGAGTGTCTAAACAAGAAAGACAAAAGCTCTATACCATTCCCTTTCTTATTGTGCTTATCCCCGTTTTTCCTTAGCTGGAAGAGCAATACAAGAGGAAGGATCCCCAGAAGATCTGAGGGAATGCACCAAGGTCTTGAAACTTTTTATGAGGTGAAGACCTAACATATGCAAGCAGCTATGAGGGAGGTTTAGGTTTGGAACCTTTATGGATATTGCAAAGCCAGGGCATTGTGTTCTTCTCCCAAGCAGAAGATGCAATTGGTGTTTAAGTTTCTGTAAGACAATCATCTCCCATATTTGGACTTGTCCTTTTTAAAGACAAACATAACAATCAAAATTGCCTTAATATTGCTACAACTCAAGTGCTCTAGGTTGCACTGCATTTGAAGTGTTTGTGTATTTTAACTGCTTTTTTGTATATATAGACTTCTCGGTTTCTTTAACTAAATAAGCTCTGCAAAGTTGTTTTATTGCATTCCTGTATGTATTTCTGAGTTTTTTGCACTTTTAAAGTTTGTTTTTGCTTAGTTTAACTGGTAGGCTACACACTCAAGTGTGCTAGCCGAATTAAAGCATTTACAGTGTTTCTGTACCTAATTTCTGCTACTTAAAAAAATATATATATCCTTGTTTCCCGCCTTTACTGAACTAGAATAGTCCAGCCTTCAGGTATTGCTATCTCTGGGCTGTGTCATAGTTCCTGTGTTGCCCATATCCTTATTTGGATAGGAGTAAGCTTCTTTGTTCACCAGTGAGAGTGGGGAGCTCTGAGCAGCCTATCTGTCCCTTGAGGAGTGGTTCCAGCCCAGTGACTTGATGCTTGTTGGCCGTTTTGGGACATTTCCTATATCTTTCTAACCCCCCTGCTTTAAAGCCAGCTTTAGCGTGCTTTTGCGCTTGTAATTTAAAGCTTGTCCTGTTTGTTGCATTTACCTGTTGAGGCTACACACTCAAGTGCACTAGCCTGTGTTACATATTTATTGCATTTTCCTGCTGTTTGTTGCAAAAAAGAAAAAAAAACAAAAAAATGATCCTTGTTTCCCATCTTTCCTGACCTAGAGTAGTCCAAATACAGGCTTTGCTGTATTCTGGACCTTTGGAAAGTTCCTGTGTTGCCCATTTCCTTTCTTGGATAAAGGGAGGCTTCTTTGTTCACCAATGGCAGTGGGGAGCTTAGAGCAGCCTATCTATCCCTGGAGGAGTGTTCCCAGCACAAGAATCTGATAGTCTATTGGCCGTTTTGGGCCAATTTCTAGCTCTTTCAAGTCCCCCTGTATAAAACCCGCTTTGGTGCGATTTTGCGCATAGCGCACCATCGGGCAGCTCCACTTAATTGGGTTTAAACCATTCTTGGCTCCACGAAGTCTGCTCTTCACTTTTTCCCTTAGAACTGATCTAGTTCTCATAATAAACACCCTATTCCTACCCTAAAAGCCTGGCACTTGCTCACTAAAGCAATTATATAAGTCAGCACTAAAAAATTAAAAGCACTACACCCTCACAAACTCCCCTTGAGTACCTTGTTCCCCATTGGCCCTTTTTTTCAATTATAAAGGAATTCCCAATACTATTCTAGCATGTCCAAAGGTCAGTTGTCAAACTCCTCTCCAGTCCAACTGGTGAATCTGGGAATCTTGAGGCAATGTTACAACTGCTTCATGTACACAGACAACCCTCTCCTTCTTCCAACAAATTCCAACACATGTGAGAGATGCAACCATATAACCAAACGGGAGGCTAAGGTCTCTCAACTCAGTACTGGCATAACCAGTCAGGAGGAGAGGGAAACCACACTCACTCCAATTCCAGTCTCACACAGACCTACCACGACAGCAAACCAAACACAAACACACAAAAACATACTCGGAGGCTCTAAATAAAAATCTGCCTAAGCAGCAGAGACCTCCAAAGCAGACACCCAAGCAACCGCTACCCCAAAACAAAACACGTGCAACACATAGCTCACAAAGCCAGTGTGCTGAACAGTCACAGACCTTAAGGCTAAACAACACACCTGATACACTTGTAATAGGTGACTCTATCGTCAGGCACACGGACGTCCCGCTCACCAGGCTGAACAAGAAGGTCACGGTGAGCTGCCTGTCGGGCGCTAGGATCCGCCACATAACACAAGCACTTAGGTCACTCCAAGGCAAGTACAAATATGACTCAGTCATTGTCCATGCTGGTGTGAATGACCTGAGATGTACCTCCCTGGACTACATGAAAAGAGACAGAGGAGCTCTCTGAGCATGTAGCCCAGGCCAGTATGACCTTGAGTAGCATCTTACTCTCACCAAGAATGATGCCACAATATGAAGACAAGATGATCAATTTCAACAATTGGCTTAAGTATTGCTGTCATTCAAAAGGGTCCAATGCCCGTCAGCCTGGGATGACATGCTCAACAAACCACGATGCTGCTCAAGGGACGGCTTGCACCTGTCACCCCTGGGCTTTCGGATATCGGCGAAGGCTCTTGCCACCCCCATAGTGCCTTTTTTAGGCAAGGCTCAAAAGACAAACCCACCTCCATAGGTATCACAAGGGATAAGAAACTAAGAGTAATGCTACTCAATGCCAGAAGTCTAAACCTCAAGATGCATGCACTCAAAACTCTCCTTAGCATGGATTACATCGATATCTGGTGCAGTAACAGAAACCTGGGTCAAGGCTCCTGAGAGCACCCCAGCGCTACCAGGTTATACCTCATTCCATGCTTTTTGGCCCCAAAACTTGGACCGAACCACAAAAGGAGGGGGGAGTATCAATATTCGTCAAAGATACCCACACCTCCAGGTTGGTGGCACAGCACAAAGCATCAGAGACTATCCATGTGCAACTAACAGTGGGTAAAACTGCCTTCCAGTTTATAGCCTGCTACAGACCACCCTCCCAAACCCAGGAACCCCACTCGGCCTTCCTGAGAACACTGGAAAATATGAAGGTCTCTCCAAACACCATTATATTGGGCGGCTTCAACTACCCAAACACAGACTGGGAGGCATTACTCTAGCTCCAACACCCTAGCCCAAAGGTTCCTAGAATTTATAAGCTCAAATGCTATGGAACAACTTGTTACCACTCCCACAAGAGGGGAAAACATACTGGACCTGATCACCACCAACATGGGGGATCTATGCACCAGACCAGAAGTGTATCCCTCACTGGTAAGATCAGGCCATAAACTAATCTCACTGGATATACACATCCCGACCCCACCCGCTGCCCAGAAAACCACAGTGAAAAACTTCTCTAAAACAAATTTCACACTCCTCAAAACTGAGGTGGAATCCTTCAAAGCCCCCGGGCCTGTGGAAAATAAGGCACAGACCGCAGAATCCTTTATAAACGCATTCTATGAACACCTTCAAGAATGCATGGATCATGCAATCCCAAATAAAACCAAGACCCAATCCTCCAAAGGCAGCCGTCCTGTCTGGTGGACCCCAGCCATAAACAAACTATCCAATAGAAGGAGGAAGCTACTACATGATACAGCAAAATCCCAAAAAGGGAAGGCATCTCTGATCAGTATTAGCAAAAAACTACGGGCACTCATAAAATCGTCTAAGGCCAGCTTCGAGAGACAAATTGTACAGGACACTAAGGATAATCACAAGGCTTTCTTTAGTTATGTTAGGAACCTGGGTGGAAATTCCCAGATATGCTCAGAATTAGTCCTAAATGACAAAAAATATACCGAACCCACAGACATCGCCAACATCCTAGCTGACAGGTTCAGTGCAAACTTCTCCCCCCCACCAAAGGGCAAATATCTATCCCAGCAGAGTGCTGCCCCTGACATCTCAGATGCTCAGGTAAGAGCCGCCCTCTCCAAAGCAAAAACACAACATCAATGGGACCAGGCGGTGTTCGGGCTGCCCTACATGAACTCCAAGAAGAGCTAAACCCAAACATAAAACTACTGTTCAATCTCAGCCTTACTACAGGATATGTACCCAAAGAGTGGCATACAGCAACTGTGGTCCCTCTCCACAAAGGTGGTGCCTCAACAGATCCTGGAAACTATCACCCCATAAGCCTGACTAGCTTGGTCTGCAAAGCTATGGAAAGGATCATCATGGACCTCATACATAAAGATATTGGGGACCTACAGACACTGGATCCTACCCAGTTCGGCTTTGTTAAGGGCAGATCCTGCCTCATAAACCTGGTTGATTTCTTTGAAACAGTCACCAAGGCCATTGACGAGGGAAGGTGGTCCACACAGCCTACCTGGACCTGCAAAAGCCTTCGATACAATACCCCACGGGCATTATAGATAAGCTCACCAGCTTAAATATAAACTCCTATGTCACTAGATGGGTTGCAAACTGGCTCAAGGACAGAACCCACATGGTTAGAATTGCTGGAGCCATGTCAGACTCCAAACCAGTTACAAGTGGCGTCCCACAAGGCTCAGTCCTGGGACCTCTCTTGTTCGGTATATATTTCTCGGAGGTACAGGCCAACACGGAAGGACTGTGGCTGACCAAGTTCGCAGATGACTGCAAACTAGGCGCCATAATCGAGACTCCAGCCGACACAAGCATCCTACAAAAGGGCCTCATAGAAACAGACAACTGGTGCCAGAGCAATGGCCTCAAGCTAATCACCAAAAAGTGTATAGTCATCCCCTTTGGCAAAAACAAAGTGCCCACAAATTACCACATAGGTGGTAATCCATTAAGTATGGAAGAAGTAATTAGGGACCTGGGGACCCAAGTTGATAGCAATCTCTCATTTGACAACCACGTGGCCAAAGTGGTTAGAAAAACATTTTATATAGCCCACCTAATCATGAAGGGATTCACATCTAGATCAGGGGAGGTCATCATGCCTCTTTACTAATCCCTCATCAGGCCCATAATTGAGTACAATGCCCCTTTTGGGATGTACCTTACCAGACACCTGCAGCAACTGGAAAGACCCCAAAAGTACCTCACCAAGAGGATCAAAGGGCTCAAACAGATGCCATATGCTGCCCGGTTAAAGAAACTCCAGTTCTACTCAGTGGCATACCACCTGCTCAGAGGCGATCTATGCCTGACGTATAAAGCCATGTCCATCCCGGAATTAATGGACATGCTGCACCTCATAAAATCCAAATCCCATCGAGCTACGGGCTCGAGAGACTTGAACCTCAGCACAAATAAATAGGACATGCTGGAGGGACAGATTCATAATCCAGAGGGGCTCCCTTCACTCTGGAATAAAATCCCAGTCCAGGTTAGGCAGAGTCTCTCATTGACTCTCTTCAAGAAGAATCTTGATTAGTGGATGGAAGATCGTAGGTTTACCCCGGGTATCACTTCTGTGTCACTGTTAGACAGAGGCACAGTATACTACTCGAAAAAGGGCATAGCAAAATTAATTTAAAATGGGTGGTGAAAGCCAAACACACGTTGGCTAGGCTTATAAATGCCCTAGGGCAGATAGCCTAGTATGAACCTATGAACCTAAAAGGTCTAATCTAGAAGGAAAGGGGAAAAAATTCCCTATGGGGGTACTTACCTTAGCCTGAGCTCCGAAGCTGTAATGAACGATGATGAAAAAACTACTCACATGCTGACACAAACAACTGCATGCATGAACTATGGCAAGACAATTGTGAAGATGGCACAGGTACAAGATCCTCATACTACCACGCTCTTGTGTGCCTATGGATGGAAATCTAGGGAAAGAACCTGAGCTTTTGAAAATTGGTTGGGTAGACCGGACATTTAGATGTGAAGTCACTGAAGTACTGAATACTACAACAATGACCTAATGAACATCTGCATTACTTTCATCCCAAGAATCCTGAAAGCAAACGTATACAAAATATAAAAACAGAGCAAGACCCGTTTCAGAAAACAGCACAGTATCCTTAGTATGCCCTGACTGGCTTCTGCAGAAAAAAAAGTTTAAAATAAATATATGATAAAATATCTCAAACATTAAAAATTGCATTTATTTACTTGGGAATTCAGTTTCAGCTGGAGTGTTCCATTCCTACAATTCTGCAGATGTGGGGCAAAGCCTCTCATAATTAAAGCCCTAAAAGGGAAACAGCACTCCAATACGCAGCGTGTTGCAAGTAGGCAGCTTCCTGAACATTACAGCAACACTAATGCAGTTAACTCTTGCTCTGCTCTCCTTAGTAGCCTGCAGTCTGTTCTGCTTGGGTGACCGTGTTTCTTTAAACATTGTGGTACATATGTACACTATTCAACTTTAACATTCCTTAGAATTCCTTTGCTTTCTTGGTAGCAGCTAATTTTTCTTTTCTGGTAGCAGCTAATTATCAAGCAATGCTCCCTTAAAGGGAAACAAAAGCCAGCTGAAGAGTTCAGTTGCACAGGACTGACAAATAGCATGCTGGGCATGTACTGCATCTAAGCAGTCAAAAAACGTACATCCCTTAAGCTGTGTCCTCAGCAATAACTGGCAGAATCTACACTGTCCTTCACCACCCATAAAGTAATGCACTGAAAGAAAGTGCAACATTCAACAGCAAACTCAGTGCAACTTAGATCTGCCTTCTGTTCACAAATATTCACTAACTTTCGTAAATCAGACTTAAATAACCTTGAATCTTGCTACAATTGTTTGTTTGTGTCTTTCGGCTTTTCCCGGTTAGGGGTCGCCACAGCGGAACTGCGGTCCGCTAATGATTGTCAGTAGATTTTTACGTACTGGCTTGCCGGGCCTAACGCACAACCTTCAGCGAAGGAACGCCCATTCACGTATGTCGCCACACAGAAGACGCTCTAACTGAAAATCGAACGGCCAACGTCTAACTGTGAGGTGACAAGAATCTTGCTATAATAAAATTGCTAAATTTGTGGCAAACTTCCCACATGGATCACATCACTGTACTGCTCTACAACATCTTGGCTGGAATGAACTTCCTCACTTATTCATTCTTAATCAGTTAATAGTTGCTCACTCTGTTATCCATAAACCAGACCACTGCCCAGCCCTATCTGACCTTGTTCAACCCTATACTAATCTGTCCTCATTTAGGTCAGCTGATAAATTACTCCTCAAAGTTAACAAACCTCATAAGTTTCATGGTGATTCACTATATAACCACTCAATATCCAAAACTTGGAACTCACTTCCACTGTTCCACAGCATATTCTATCCTTTCCTGATACTCAGAACTTCAAACTGCACCTACTAGAAAAGTACTCAAATCACAGGTTATGTTCATGCACTTCCTCTGGCTAAGTTATCACCAACCCTGCTCTTCTGTCTTTCTGTTATTTTCCTTGCTCTTATATTATGACTGCGAAGCTTATGAATGACATCATTTTTCAATCCTACATTTAAAAAAAGGTCTTATCTGCATGTAATTTTAACTCTAATATGTTCATATGTATTTTTTGACTTTTTCTTCTCATCATATCTGTACCGAGTTTATTTTATCAACATTTGTAACTTTCACGTATTTGTACAATGTGTGTATTTTTTATCTTAACTTTTGTATGGGAGCTTTTCTCCCCAGGTCTCTGCTGAAAACAGGCTACTTGCCCAGTCGGACACTATCCCGGTAATCAAATGTAAATAAATAAATAAATAAATTCTCTTACCTCACCACTGCTTGGAAAGCACTGTCCTAGCATGACTGAAGAGAACCACTTAGTTACAATGATTTGAAATGGTTATTTTTACATCAAATCAATGAAGTTTGTGCCTTGGAGGTGCTACAATATGTGTGAAAGACAGCTATGCTTAAGTGGAAGTAACACTAGATAGCAGTTATGTGACAGTGTTTAAAAAGAGGAAGCAGGTAGGGTTGTCCTCTTTCCTCCATGTTAGTTGCATATTACTTAGGGTCACTGGCAAAGAAAAATAAGAGACTCAGACATTCAAGAATATATGGTATTCAATAAAAGTTTGCTTTATTTTCAGTTTATATTTATTTTCTACTTGATAAAGCCAGAAAAGGGCATCTCAGCACTGTAGAACATTTTGAGATCAACTCTTTTTGAGATGTAAAATTAACAAAGATAAATCAAATGCTGTAGCCACTAATTATGCACCCACACACAAAATGATTCAGCAATAACCATATTTATGGAGACATGATCAAATGAAACATTTAGGTGTATGGATTAAAAAAGTTTCTGTTATGGCATCTAAGGATATGTGGGAAGAAACTAAAAAAAAAATAATATAAGGCCAAACACAATGCCAGACACACTAGTCATTGGTGACTCCATAGTCAGACACACTGACGTCCCCGGCAGAGACTGAGGAGAGGAGGTCAGGAGCTGTCGTCACAGCCGGTAGGCGAGATCCGCCAGCTAGCATGAAGCCACTCAGGTCTCTCACAGCAGGGACAAATGCGACTCAGTCATTGTCCCATTGTCCACGTGGGCGACCTGGACTGGTAGACGTACCTTGGACTACATGAAAAAGAGAGCTCTCTCTGATTATGCCCAGGGCAGTATGACCCTGATGACCTGACCTTGACCTACCTTCACCAAGAATGATGAGATAACACATAGATGGACAAAACAGATTAACAACTTATCAGCTTCACTGGTGTCATTCAAACACTGGTGGGGATCCAGTATCTGTCTGTAGGATGACATGCTGGACCGCCATGCTGACAAGCACCTTGTTTTCATCACCCTGACTAGGAGGATATTGGCAATTATCTTACCACCCCCATAGTGTTGCCTTGCCTTTTTTATCCTATTCTCAAAATACTAAACCTACCACCAAAGGAAAAAAAAAAGGAAAAAACTAGCTCAATGAACTCAATGCCAGAAGTCTAAATCTCAAAGGAGAAGCTCAATATGGAGAACATCACAGTGGAGTCAGTCACAGGGAAACCTGACACCAAACCTGGTTCAAAGGCACCCCAGCGCTATCAGGTTTTACCTTACCTCATATCGTTCGGCCCGGGGATCAAATCATGACCAAGAAGGACAACCACACCTTCATCAGGGACAACCACACACCCACACCTCACCAGCATGATGCATCACCTCAGATCCAGGTGCAATTAACCGTGCAAAAGACTGCTCTGCAAATTGTGGCAAACCACAGGCCACCTCATTCACTCAGGAACCCACAGTCTGGTGGACCCCAGCATAAACAAACTCTCAACAACAAAAGGAGCTACTACAAGATATAGAGCAAAAAAAAAAGAAAAGACACCCTTGATCACTACTAGTAAAAAAAAAAGCTCTCATAAAATCATCCAAATAAAATTTGAAGAGAAAGAAAACTAAAGAAAGATCAAAAGACAATCATGCCTTCTTTGGCTATGTATTAGAAACCTAGGGAAAAAACTCCATATACTCAGAACTAGTTCACAAAGCCATTGATGAGGGGAAAGGCAGTCCATACAGCCTACCCTTCTCTGGCTAAGGCCTTGTACAATACCCCACTCATCGGTATCAAATCAAAATAAAACTCATCAGCTGTTTACATACCCCAAGATGTGTTTGCAAGAGGGTTGAGGTGACAGAACCACAGGGAACCCACAGGGTCAGCTGAGTCCATGTCACAAAGCCTGTCTGAAGTGGTGTCCCACAGGGCTCAGTGACCTGGGGACCCACCATCAGACCAATGATTGAGTACAATGCCCCATTCGGATGTATCTGGACCCGACACTGCAGCAGCTGGAGGCCACAAGTTCCTCAATCACCCAAAGACTCCTATGCTGTGGAACAAAATCCCGGTACATGTGAGGCCACTGGCCTCGCTGGCCTTGTTCAAGAGAAATCTTGACCAATGGATGAGATGGGAGATATACCAGAGGGATTTACCTCAGTGTCACTGCGACAGAGGCACAGCAAAATAAAAATAATAGTTCCCCCCCATATACTAAAGGGGTGAAGCAAAGCAAAAGCGATGGGCTGAGCTGTGAATGCCCCTGGCAGTAGTAACCTATGAACCTATAAAAATAGAGAAACTGGAAGCTCTTGTTTATGGAGATAGATAATTAGACAATGAGTGAAAATACTTTCATTCCCTTTAGTTTATTTACAGGGCAGGCAGATTTTTATCAACCAGAGAATAAGTTGTGGACAACAACTAATAAAGATTTGAAGTAATATCTGGGAGAAGAAGAGAGCAAGAATTAAGTGGGGTAAGTTGATCTTTACAATAAAAAGTACAGTTGTGTACCTACCATAAATGTAGATGTTCGAGTGTATTCACTGTTGCAGTCATTACTCTTGGGTTATCCTGCTGGCAGGCTACCCGCTGTCGGGTGCTCCCAAAAGGGTAGGCTAAATAAATTATGCCAATAAACATGCATGCACTAAAGTAAACATTTCCTTCATCTACAAGCAAATACACCACATAGGTTGTATAGAATAGAGAAGTACAGATAAGACCCAGCAAAAGAAAGGGGGATGGTGGGAGGGTAACCTGGACTGCAGCAGTGAATACACTCGAACATCTACATTTATGGTAGGTACACAACTGTACTATGTTCATAGTGTTTCACTGTTGCAGTCATTACTCTTGGGTTGAATCCCAAAGCTGAGGATGGGTGGCTGGGCTAAATAGGATTAGGAGAGGCAATGAGGCCCTGCAGAACTGCAGTGGCAAAGCCTGCTCTGGATTTAGAGTAGAGAGGTAAATGGTAGTGCTTTGTAAAAGTGTGCACTGAACTCCAAGTTGTAGCCTCTAAGATGTCTTTGGTTGGGACTCCTCTGAGGAAGGCTGCTGAAGTGGCTGCTGCCCTGGTAGAATGTGGCTTAATGCCCTTAGGCACTGATTTGCCATGCTGTGAGTAGCAGAAACAGATGCAGTGGCCTATCCATTTTAAAATAGTCTGTTTTGAGATAGCCTTGCCTTGTGATCCTGCAGCATATGCCACTAAAAGATGCTCAGTCTTTCTGAAAGCTTTAGTTCTGTCCAAGTAGAAGCATAGGTGTCTGTGTATGTCCAAAGAAAGAATGCAGAAGTCTCTTACCCTTGTTCTGTGGATTTAAATAAAAGGTAGGCAAGTGAATGGTTTGGTTATGGGCCACACTGGACACCACCTTACTCATAAATGTAGGGTTCGTCCTCAGAGAAACCCTGTCTGGATGGAAAATGATAAAAGGTTCCACAGTCACGAGTGCCTGTAACTCATGAGACTCGTCTTGCAGAGATTATTGCTAGGAGCAGAGCTGTTTTCCAGGATAAGAATTTTATATCAGCTGTTGAGGCTGGCTCAAAAGGAGGCAGTGTGAGTATTTCCAAGACATAATTGAGGTCCCATGCAGGTATTGGTGCTCTCCTTGGAGGCCTTATGTTTTTGGCCCCTCTGAGGTACTGCCTTATTAAAGGATGAGAAAAGATAGGTGGTTCCGTATTGTAATGGGCTGAAATGGCAGAGGCATGAATCTTAATTGATGAAAAGGATAGGCCTTTGTCCAGCATCTCAGTTAAGTATTGTAAAATCTGAGTAATATTTGGTACAGACGTGTCAATTCCTTGTTCCTGGTTCCAAGCACAGAATCTCTTCCATTTTCTGCATAAGATTTTCTGGTACTGGGCCTCCTGGTCTCCAAGATAACATCCATTACAGCTTTGGAGAGAGGAGTGTTCTGAATGGCTACACTATCCACCATGCTGCCAGATTTAAGATCCTGAGTTGGCTGTGCAGGATCGGATTGTTTTGTTGGGTCAGTAAGTGAGAAGTTTGAGGCAATGCCCAGGCTGGACCTTGAGACAAGTTCTTTAGGATTGGGTACCGGGGCTGGTTTGGCTAGTCTGGGCCAATCAGTATCATTTTTGGCTTCTCTTGTCTGACCTTTAGGAGTACCTTGGGGAGGAGAGGCAGTAGAGGAAAGGCATATACTGTTAGGTTTTTACAGCTGAAGTATAGGGCATCCACTTTCCATGCTTGCTTGTGATAAATCCTTGTGCAGAATCTCTGTAGTTGGCAGCTGTGAGGGGAAGCAAATAGATCTATGTCTGGGCATCCCCATTTCCTTGTTATGCTGAAGATTTGTGGATCTAGTTTCCACTCGTGGGGATCCATGAGGTTTCTGCTTAGTTCGTCTGTCAGAGTGTTTATTTTCCTGGCAGGAATTGTGCTTGCAGGTGAACTTAAGTCAATGCTGTGTCCCACAAAGTCATGACTTGTCTGCAGAGGGGGTAGGAATGTGTGCCTTCCTGCTTGTTTATGTACCACATGACTGTAGTATTGTCCGTCTTTATCAGTAGTTGTCCTGGATGAAGTATATCCTTGAAACCTGTCAGGGCATTCTGAACAGCTAGCATCTCTTTTTGATTGATATGAAGATGCATCTGGCTTGCGGGCCATGTGCCCTGAATACATTTTCCTGCCGTGTGGGCCCCCCAGGCATAATCTGATGAATCAGTTGTTAGTGTCTGCCTGGTTGTGGGTAAAGTGAATGTCCCTTGTTGTGGTGACAGGCCTATGCCCACCAGTGAAACTCCTGTTGCAGGCAGGGAATGAGGGTAATTAACGTTTCCAGGCTGTGGCAATGTTGAGTCCAAACACTTTTTAGATACCATTGTAGTTTCCTCATATGCAGTCTGGCATGGAATTAGTAGAATGCAGGATGCCATGAAGCCCAAAGCCTGCAGAATTTTTCTTGCAGATAACTGGGTCTTTGTTGCCAACATTTTGAAGTAAGAAGTCAGTTGCCTTTGTTTTTCTGGCATGAGATAAGCCATCTGGGCAGTTATATTTAAGCTTGCACCCAGGAATATTATCTCTTGAGAGGGTATTAGTTTTGATTTATTTCCGTTTACTGTGTACCCTTGGCAAATTAGTAATCCTTTTACAAACGCCAGATGCTTTAGTAGAATGTCTTTGTTCTCTGCTTGAATAAGGCAGTCGTCCAAGTAAGGATATATTTGAATTCCTCTTGTCTGCAAAATGCAATTACTGGTGCCAGGCATTTTGTGAAGACCCTGGGCGCAGTAGATAAGCCAAAGGGCAGTGCAGAGAATTGGTAGTGCATTGAGCCAGCTATGAATCTGAGGTATCTTCTGCAAGATTGTCTGATTGGGACATGCAGGTATGCCTCTTTTAGGTACAAAGTTACGAGCCAAGCTTTCTTGCCCAGCATGGGCAGTAGCTGCTGCAGAGTCAACATTTTGAATTTTGGGACGTCCAGAAATGTGTTTAGAATAGACAGGTCCAGTATTGGTCTCCAGGCTTTGTCCTTTCTGGGCACCAAGAAATGTCTCGAGTAAAATCCTTGTCCCTGCTCTTGTTGTGGTACTTGCTGAATGGCCCTCATGTCCATGAGGGATGAAACTTGCTTTTGTGCCTCTGACCATTGATTGTGTGGCAGGTCTGGCATACCTTTTGCACATGGCAGGGTGTGAAAGTGGAACCTGTAGCCCTGAGACACTATGTTCAGGACCCATTTGTCCTGGGTAATCATGTGCCAATTTTGTGAAAAAAGTGCCAGTTTTCCGCCTAAGGGGCTGCCAAAAGATAAGTGCTTGGTTCTTGCAGAGGTAAGTCATTGGGACTGTTTCCTGTATGGCTGTGATTTGTCTTCTCCGCTTTTGGAGGTAGAAGCACCCCATTGTTTAGGCCTGTACGAGCCTTGGGGCTGGGATCTGCCTCTGGGGCGTCTGTATCTGCCTCTTTGTGGTCTGTCTGACACTGGAAAGGACCAATTCTTTGTAAGCCAGTTCCTGCTAAATCTGGGTGGCTGTACCTGTAAGAAATCCTTAACTGTCTGCATAGATTTTGCTTTGTCCTCCATTTTCTTCAATACTTCTTCTGCTTTAACACCAAAGTATCATGCTGTAATGGAGCATCTAATAATTTTGCTTTAACATGATCAGGCAAATTCTGTTCTTTTAATCAAGCATGTCGCCTAATGACAGAACCCGTAACAGCGGCCCTGCAAGAGGCCTCCAGAGAATCAAAACCACATTGCAAAGTATGCTTTCCCACTTACTCAGTTGCATGCAATAAATCCTGCATTTCTTTGTTTTCTGCACATTCAGAATTTGTTAACATTTTCTGTTTAAGCATTGACAATAAGTATTGCTGATATTTAAGCATATGAAATTGACAATTTAAAGCCCTCACAGCCAAGGTACCAGAGGTGTAAACCTTTTTCCCCCCATCTGTCCAGTGCCCTTGAATCCCTATCAGAGGGGATAGGGTTTTTTTGCAGTGGAAGCCTTGACCCCTTTGAGACCCTGAGAAATAGTTTCTAGGTCAGTAGCAGGGTTTTTATAAAGGAATTTATGTGAATCTGGAACCCTGTAGTATCTGTCTGGCTTAACAGGTGCAGGGGGTAAAGAGTCAGGGGACAGGCTGGACTCTGAGAATACATCATCGACAATGTCTAAAACAGGAGGGATAGCAAGAGGCCTGTGCTGAGGTAGTAAAAGAAAATCTCTAAACCTTTTCTTAGATTCTGAGTAGTCTTGGCTCCCCCAGTGGAAGTGCTCCCTCATGGTATGCAGGGTTTCCCCAAAAGAAAAATCCTCAGAAGGGGAGGGTGAAGGGATAGATTCTTCAGCATCGCAATCCTCATAGGGAGGGAGGGAGAGAGTATTCTTGGTCAGAAGAGCCAGAGGAAATGGAAACCTGATCTGAAGATTCATATGCTGCCTCTTGCCTAGGCCTCTTCTCAGGAGGGGGATGGGAACCCCTGATTAAAGTAATTAGGTCTTCGGCCATTTTCAGCATCTGTTTTTTAGGCATGGAGGTCTGTCCCCGGGCTTGCTAAACTTGTTTCTTTGTCTTTAGTGGTGCTTTAGTCTTTGCCTTAGGAGCTGTAGTCAGTTTGATGTATAACTGTGTAGGCCTGAAAACACCCTCAGAAGCCGATGCCTGCTCAGCGGCTCCAGACCCATCTGAGGGGATATTTTCCAAGTGTCCAATACCTTGGGTTTCCAGTGGCCTAGCCTGCTCCACGTGGGAGTCGGAAGCGCCCTGCGGCTCTGAGGTAGCGGGCTTCAGGGGCTGCAAAAGCGCCTCACTGAGAACCGACGACTGGCTTAGAAGAAGCCTCATAGTCAGTTTTGGACCTTGGATGCCTGTCCTTTTCCTTGTGTTTCTTGTGAATTGCGGTAGTCGGATGGCTATCCGACGACATTGTGTAGTTAAATCTTCGGCCAAAGTAATGAAATGCAAAATCGTACATACGCTTAATAGTGCATTGGTTAAATCTAGCACAAAATCTGCAATTAGATACATCGTGATCAGGGCCTAGGCAAGGAATAAAATAAGAATGGAAGTCCTTATGAGGTATTTGCTTCCCACAAGAAATACAATTAACTTTTTCTGACATCGGACTGGAGCAAGAAAAAAGTTTCCCCAATGTGGTACTTAGCTTTAAATGAAGACTTTGGATCTGAAATTTGAACACGAAAATCTCAGGAGTCGGCTGACCGGCACTTGCGAACTGCTTCTGCTTCGGGCACCGCGCGGCAAGAAAGACTGAAGAAAATGGCGTCGACTGCATCTTTTATACCCCTGGCGCACTGACGTCAGGGAAGAGGCGACAGCAACCGACGCCGGACCAAGATCTTGGAATTCAGGCCGACTGCCGGTAGCCTGCCAGCAGGATAACCCAAGAGTAATGACTGCAATAGTGAAACACTATGAACATCAAGATGATTTAGGATCACCTGATTTGATGGAATATTTTAGAGTTACACAGTTAAGACTCCTACACAACACAAGCAGAAGATTATAATTCAAAATGGAAAAAGATAAGGAAGAAGCGGGGGAAGGGGGGGCAAGAAAAAAAGGAGAGAGTGGGATTTATAATGCATATCCTTAAGAATAACCACCATACAGAACATATTGCTAAAGTAGCAGAAGGTATTCTAAGAACTAAGTCAACAAGAGAATGGAGATTTGTGCCAATAGGTATGATGGCAAACAGGGGACACAGAAAATAGGAAAGAGGGGGCTGGAATTCACTAGAGAAAACTTTCAGAGGAACCAAGGTTTTGGGAGCAAATAACTACAGGGAAAGGTAAAAGAGTGGGATGAGGCCAAGAAGATACTTGGACTGCAGGCTGGAGACTGTCTTCCTACTAGGGACTGATCAGACAAAGAAAAAGGGATAGACTCTTTTTGTTTGTCCGGGTTAAAAGGCCATCTGGGCTGCTGTATTCAGTCTCACACCCCAGAAAGCACATGTTGGAGAGAGGGTACTAGACTGGACTTTTACTCACACAGACAGAATACCTAGGTGCATCTTAGCACTACATATTCAGATATTCCAGGAGTCTTCCTTTCTAAGCTTGCAATCAGGCAGTCGTCCAAGTGGGATAGATTTGGGTTTAGCCTTTTCTAGCTATGAGTAAGCTAAGCCTGAACCTTTGTAAATACTCTGAGCACAAGAAGATAAGCCAATAGGCAAAACAGAGAACTGATAATGAAAATTTCAGCTCAGCATGAATGCTTCCTGCGAAAGCGCTTATAGGCTTCTGAAGGATAAGCTTCCTTGATCCATAGATCTTACCATCCAGTGTAAAATGCCCAGCGGAGCATCCAAGCTAAGCAGTAGTAAAAACTGTAAGAACTTAGGAATGATAAATCAAGATGGTCCAATAGATAAATCAAATTGGTAAAACGTGTTCCCCTTCTCCCCTCTTTGGAGGAACAGACAGGAGGAGAATAAAATCTAGGCCCCCTTTTGATACAGCAGCAAGACTGGCTGAATGGCCCCCTTGTGCTAGGCGTTGCTTGTGAGCCTTGTTTCCCTTTGTCCTGGAAATATAAAAGTGAAAAACCTGTTCTGGTAAAATTTTTAGTGGAATCTAGAACAGAAGTATTTGGGATAATTACTAGGGCATATAAAATACTGCATAATAACTATAAAAATTAGAGGAGGTTAGGAAAGACTGCCAAAAAGTTAATGGAAAAGCAATTTACATGTGAGCAAGGACATATGTACAGCTCCTGGGTACGCAACAAAGTCCAAAAGGTTTAGGATTTTTGCTTGGAAGTGCTTCTATTGGTATTTTTATACAACAAGCAAAGACATTTTCCTCTGTTATATAGCAAACATTGGATGTGTGATGGGGAAAAAAAGAGAACTGGGAAAGTACAGTTGTGTACACTTACCATAAATGTAGATGTTCAAGTGTATTCACTGCTGCAGTCCTGACTTGAGGGAATTCCTGTCATGAGAGCTCTTGGCTAGCCTGACTACCAGAGGAAAAATCTCCCTCCTCCTAAGGCTGGTGGACATCCTATCAGTATGAGTGGGTATTATAGGAAGCCAGCCGACACATTTTTTCTTGCCTCCTAGAAGATGGGAGCCCCCAGAATGAACAATAAGCAAGGGTCAAAAAATTAGGCCAGGCAGGGGGAACATCCAGGTGGTCCACTGTCTTGGGAAGAAGACAGAAGCAAATTACTGTAGGCAAAAAGGGGAAAGAGGGAAGGAAAGACTGCAACACTGAATACACTATCAAAACATCTACATTTATGGTAAGTGTACACAACTGTACTATGTTGTGTTTCAATGTTGCAGTCCTGACTTGTGGGATGATTCCCAAAGCTGAGATGAGGATGGAAGGAAGATTATGGAGAGGAGAGGATGCCCTGCAGCATAACAGTGGCAAATCCTTCTCCAGACCTGGAAAAGGCTGATAAGTGGCAGTGTTTGTTAAAGGTATGCACAGATGACCAGGTAGCAGCTTCCAAAATGACTTTGGTAGATTACTCCTTTTCAGGTAGGCAGCAGAGGTAGCAGTGGCCCTAGCAGTGAGTCCTGACAGCTTCAGGTAGCTTTTTCCCATGATGGTTGTAGCAAAAGGAAATACAGAGAGATAGCCACTTGGAAATAGTCTGTTTGGAAACTGGCTTCCCTTCCGAGCCAGTGGCAAAGGGCAAAAAGAGTTGGTCTGATCGTCTAAAAGATTTAATTCTGTTAAGATAGTGGCGGAGCTGACTATGCACATCCAAGCAATGAAGGATTCTCTCTCCCTGGTTCTGCGGATTGGGGAAGAAGATGGACAGGTTTATGGCTTGATTCAATAATGAGTCCATGACCACCTTGGGCATAATGGATGGATTAGTCCTGAGGGATACACTGTTTGGCTGGAATATGAGAAATGGTTCCACTGCCATGAGAGCTTGCAGCTCAGAGACCCTCCTAGCTGAGGTGGTAGTCCATAAATGGGCAGTTTTCCAAGTTAAACTTTTAGGTCAGCAGAAGTTGCCAGTTCAAAAGGGGGGGGATGTCATTTTTTTCCGGAACAAAATTGAGGTTCCCATGGAGGTGTGGGTTGCCTCCTGGGGGGGGGGGGGGTCACTCCCCTAAGGAACTGTTTCAGCAGGGGTGAAAACACAGCAGGAAGAACAGAGATGTGGGCTGAAATGGCAGACACATACATTTTGATGGAAGAAAAGGATAGGCCTCTGTCAATCAGGGTAGCCAGGTAATCTAAAATGGCAAAGATATTGGCCGAATTAGGATTGAAGTCTTTTTGCTGGCACCAGATGGAGAATCCTTTCCACTTGGCTGGGTATGATTTCCTAGTACTAGGCCTTCTGGCCTCCAGGAATGTCAAACTTGTTTGCTTAGGGCATGCTCAGAGGTGGATGCAGGGGGACTATCCAAGCTGAGAGTCAGAATCTGCAGATAGGGATGCACAAACCTCTTCTTGTCCTAAGTCAGACAGTCCATTCTCTGAGGTAACTGCAAAAATTTACATTGGTTGGATTTAGTAGCAGAAGATATTAGAGCTGCCTGGGCCAATCTGGTGCTATCAAAATGACTCTTGGGTCCTTCTCCCTGATTTTTAGGGGGACCCGAGGAAGAAGTGTCAGGGGAGGGAAATGCATAAAGGAAAGATAGGTCCAAGGGAAGGAGAAATCATCTGTCTTCCAGGCTATCAGCAGTTTGCTCCTGGAACAGAATCTTTAGTTGAGCATTTTCTTTGGTGGCAAAGAGGTCTATCTGTGGGGTTCCCCATTTCTGGACTATGCTGAGGAACGTTTCCCGATGCAGATACCATTCATGGGGGTCTATCAAATTCCTGTTGAGGTGATCTGCTAGAGTGTTTTGAACCCCTGAAAGGTGCTGTGCCATGAGGTGCAACCCCAGAGAGTGAGCTGTCTCCCAGATCTGCATAGCTAGTCGACACAGAGGGTAAGAGTGAGTGCCTCCTCGTTTATATACCACATACACGATAATGGTGATGTCTGTTTTTGACTAGCAGGACCTCTGGTTTCCATTTTTTCTTTGAAAGCTACTAGATCCTTTTGAACTGCCATCAGTTCTTTCCAGTTTGTGTGTTAAGTCTCTGACCTGAATTTCTCCAACTGTCTTGAGATTTAAGGTGTTGGAAATAAGCCTCCCAGGCTGTCTTTGAAGCATCTGTGGTTGCAGTTTGACCCTGAGAGGTGAACCTAAAGGGGAATCCTAGATTTTGGGCACAAGCATGTCCACCATGTAAATTCCTCCTTGAGACAAGGGATCAGCTGAATTTTGGTCATAGGGGATTGTGAGTGCTGGCATCACAGATTCTTGAGGTACCACTGGAATTTTCTTATGTGTAGCCTGGCTAGAGGAATCATGAGGATACAAGATGTCATGTATCTTAATGCTCCAAGAGGCTCGACAGGCATCATCTCTGCATGATGTTTTGGAAGTACTGACTCAGAAAGGAGACTTTACTGGAGGGAGAAAGGGCTTTTGAAGGGAAGAATCCAGAAAACCCCCTAGGAAAACTATCTTAGTGCATGGGTCTGTGTTAGATTTGCATATATTTATGGTGAACCTCAAGGAGGTGAGGAAGTTCTGAGTAAAGGCTAGATCCCTGAGGAACTTTGACAGATTTGTGGCATGAATAAGGCAGTCATCTAGATGAGGATAAATCTGGACCCCTGCAGAAGGTGATCACACGGGCTAACCACTTAGTCAAAACCCTGTGAGCAGTAGACAAACCAAAGGGTAGTGCAGAAAACTGAAACTGCCTGGTACCTGTGCTGAAACGTAGAATGCTTCTGCATGATTTCTCTATAGGAATGTGCAGGTATGCATCCTTTAGATCCAAGGTGACCATTAAGCCCTGGGAGCCATCATGGGTAGAAACATTTGAAGAGTCAACATTTTGAATTTTGGTACCAGCAAGGACTGATTGAGGGTGGAGAGGTCTAGAACTGGGCACCAACAGCCTTCCTTTCTGGAAACCAGAAAAAGCCTGGAACAGAACCCCTTTACTTTTTGGTGTTTTGGGACTGATTCCACTGAGCCCTGTGAACACAGACTGAGAATTTGAGAAAGGGTCTCTCTGACTTTGTGTTACATCTGAGTATCTTAATGGCTATTTGAAAGTCAGCCTGTAACCATTTGAGATAATATTCAGAACCCACTTGCCTGATGTGACGAGAGACCAATTTTCTTTGAATAGTGATAGCATTCCTCCTATCTTTTTGGGAGAGGTTGGGGGCAAGGGGAGGGGAATGGGAGAGCCATTGCTGCTCTCTGCCAGGAACCTGTGGCCTAGAAGTCCACTGCTTGGGCCTTTGTGATTGGTGCTTAGTGGGAAAATTCCTACTAAACCTAGGATGCTGAACTTGGAGGACGTCTTTAACAGTCTGCATAGATTTTACTTTATCTTCCATCTTCTTGAGCACTGCCTCAGCTTTTGGCCCAAAAAGGAAGTCCTTGTCCAGGGTGCATCCAGAAGGTTGGACTTGACATGGTCTGGAAGGGTCTGCTCCCCAAGCCAAACATGCCTACAGAACCAGAGACTACACTCTGGCTGGAGATCTCTCCATAGTTTCACAGCCACTGTGTAAAGAGAGTGTCTAGCCACCTGGGAGTTAGAAAGGAGAAGGACCAGCAAATCCTTGTAAATGTTCTTGTCCTCCAGGAAAGAAATATTTTGCTTCATTTGATCTAAAATAGTTTGCTGTATTTGATCATCTGAAACTGGCAGTTACGGGCCCTCATTGCTATGGTAGCAGAAGTGTAAATGTTTTACCAAACATATCAAGGGCCCTGCTTTCTTTGTCAGCAAGTAAAGTATTTTTTGAAGAGCTAGCCCTTGCTCATTGGGTTCTGGAGTGACAACCTCTGGATCAGCAGAAAGATTCTTGAAGAGGTATTTATGCGAGTCCACCACTCTGTAGAACCGGTCTGGTTTTCGTGGGGCTGGAGGAAAAGAATCGGGACTCAAGGAAGAATCCATAAAAACATCATCTACAACCTCCAGTACAGGAGGGATAACCAAATGTTTGTGTTCTGGGAGGTCAAGAAACTCCCTAACCCTCTTTTGACTGTGGGTATTCCTGGGCCTCCCACTGGAAATGTTCCCTCATGGCATGCAGTGTTTCCCCAAAGGTGATATCTTCAGAAGGTGAAGCTGAAGCCAGATTCTCTTCAGAATCTGAATCTTCAAAGGAAGTAAGGAAGGGTCTCTCTTCAGTGACAGATCTGGTCAGAATCAGGAGGCTCAGAGAAAACTTTAGGGGTAGTATCTCTCTTTCTCTTTCCTGGGAAGACTCCAAAGGGGAGGGGGGGGGTTGCCTAGCTCCGACTACAGAGAGAACATTTTCAGCTAACCTCACTAGGTCTTGCTGATGCCCCTGTACATGGCAGCCAGTAGGCCTAGGCATATGGCCCTCAGGTAGAACTCTTCTTGGAGATGGCTCTGGCCTTGGGCCTGGGTACATCCACAAACCTGATGCTAGTCTCTCTCACAGTATGAGTCAATGCTGGCTGATACTGCAAACGGACATCATTGGTAAAAGGTCACTTGCCGGAAGCTGAAATCTGCTGAGTGACCCCAAACCTACCAACAAACTAAGAATCAAGGCCTGTGTAGAAGATGAGGGGCCTGACTGCATGTCAGACTCTGGATGGTTCTTGACAGAGGCATGTGCTACCACCGCAGTTGCAGAAGGGGGCTGCAAAAGATCCTCGCCTTCCTCAGTGAGAACGCGCCTTGAGGGACTGGCACAGAGAACGATCATCATCTGAGGCCCTAAGCTTCAATCTTTTATCCTTATCCTTCCTATGTTTAGGGAGCTCAACCTCAGGTTTACCAGCAGATGCCATCGGATGATGGGAAGTAGATGGGAGACTAAGATGCCTAGCTAAGATCTTGGCCCTTTGCCTGAAAGTCCTAGAGTTGAGCAGGCACAGAAACAAAAATCAGGGCCTAGACAAGTGACACACAGTGAATAAAAGTCTTGGTGTGGGATTTGCTTACCACAGTGGAGACAATGGTTAACCTTATCTGACATGGCTTAAAGCAGGAAAAAAAAAGTTTTGCAACAGGGTACATAGCTTTCAGAAGACTTCTCTCTGGCGTGGACCGAACAACACACTGACATACTGATTCTGGCTCCGATGGCAAGAAAAGACTGGTATCATGCTGTCAGCTGGTTCTCTATTTACAAAGGCGTACTGAGGTAGGCTAGGATGTCCGCCAGTCTGAGAAGAAGGAGGGAGATTTTTTACTCTGGTAGTTGGGCTGGCGGCTTACACGGCAGGAAATACCACAAGTCAGGAATGCAGCAGTGAAACATGAAAATCATCATAATTTTTGTCAGTGTAATAAGTTGGCAGACTTGAAACATTCCCTACAGAATACTCTTGTCAGAAATACTGGATGAGCAAATGGCTGTAACTAAGGAAATTATACTTTTGAGCTGGGACACAGGATATGAACTGTCTACATAAATTAAGGCTTTGACAAGTTTAATTCTGCTTAATTATGTTGGTTGCCAAAATGTAATTACAAAAAATGGAAATCAAAGTCTATACCAACTGTATTTTAAATGCATAACATTGTAAAAGGGATAAAAATGGGAGAGAGAGCTTTAGAAAAGAGAAGGAGCAAACTGCATATAAATAAGCAGAAATTGTGGTAACAATACATGTAGAATGTTCAGGAGGAGGAGTGAGGTTTAAGGGAAGGCAGGACATGACCAAGTTATGCAATGCTGGACTGAAGATAGTTATAAAGAAAGGAAACGTGGTGTATAATGTATGGAAATGGAAAATGCCAACATGGCTTGTTTTCTTTTCTATTATGTAGGCTTGAGTATGTCTTAAATCATAATTTAATGGAGATATTTAAAAAAATAATTATGTGATATTAAAAATGCATAAATCAGATTAACTAAAACAGATGTTCAGAAGCATGTTCGTAAGTGGCAAATGTAGTTAACATATATGGAAGTGCTCATATTATCACATAACTTTTAGATGGGTTTTCTGCAGTGGACAGAAAGTACATTCGTGGAAGCTGAACGCAACTATAAAAGTAGATGTTCAAATTATCAGTGCTACAGAAGACTTAGCTATATGGGTTATCTCCTGCCAAAGACATAACAGCTGGCCAGCTTCCAAAACTTCAGGGCACCTTCCACACACCCAAACTGTCAAGCAGCTCAAGCTGAGCTGACAAAAGGGCAAATTTGGGCACAAAGCCATTCAGTGCTTTCCTTTCAGCAGAAAGACAGGGAGGCAGAGCCCAGAAAGGACAAGGCTAAGGATAAGAAAAAATAAATGTCCACACACTGGCATAAAAAAATAAAACAAAACACACACACCAAAAAACAAGGGGAGGGAGGGAGCAGCTACTGCAGCAGTGATCATTCAAAAACCAACTGTTATGGTAAATTCAACTTACACAACTGTACTATGTTCTTATTGATCACTGCTGCAAGTAGTCTTCTTTACATGGGCAGATTATCACAGCTAACTACATCTGGGAGGTGGAAAGAGAAGATCCAGTAGCCACTGGAGAATGGTCCTAGAAAAGCATGATCTAGACCTAGGAAGAAATCCAGCTTATAGTACTTTGTAAAAGTATATACACAGGACCAAGTTCATATGTAGGTACTAGCCTATTGGTCCTACGGCCTATATAAGCCTAGCCAAAATGGTACCCTGGCTTTCACCACCCAAGAAAATTATTTTCCTGTGCCCCTGTCGAGCAGAGCCACAGAGGTGATCGCCATGGTGAATTTCCTATTTCCCATTCAATCATCAAAACTTTTTCTTGAAGAGTGCTAATGAGGAGCTTTGTTTGATATAGATAGGTAGTTTGTTCCAGAGTATGGGAAGTCCCTGGGACAGGAATCTATCCCTCCAGCATGTTCTGTTTATTGTGGTGACAAGGTTTAGGTCCGTAGAGCATGCAACTCGGAGGGATTGGGATTTCTTTAAGTGGAGTATGCCCAACGGCTCTGAATTTGACATAGCTTTGTATGTTAGGCAGAGATCGTCTCTGAGTAGGTGATATGCGACGGAGTAAAGCTGGAGTTTTTTGAGACAGTCTGCATAGAGCATCTGTTTGAGGCTGGCAATCTTTGTGAGGTATTTCTGCGGCCATTCCAGTTGTTGTAGATGTCTTGTTAGGTACCTACCAAAAGGGGTATTGTACTCTACAATGAGTCTAATGAGTGATGAGTAGAGGGGAACAATGACCTCTTTTTTTCCTGGAACAGAAACCTTTTGTGATGAGGTGTGCCACGTAGAAGAATTTCCTGACTACTGTGGTGATGTGATTATCAAAGGAGAGACTACTGTCCACCTGTGTCCCAAGGTCTCATCACACTTTCGGTGTTAAGTAGACTACCACCTATGTGGTAGCTCATGGGTACAGATTTTTTACCAAAGGAGATGACAATGCACTTTTTGGCATTGAGCTTGAGGCCATGGCTTTGACACCAGGCATCTGTCTCAGTGAGGCCCTTTTGTAGGATGTCCATATCGTTAGGAGTTTTGATTATGGCACCTAGTTTGCAGTCATCTGCGAACTTCATTAGCCAAAGACCTTCTATGTTAGCCTGTACTACAGAAAAGTAGATAGCAAACAGGAGAGAACCCAGGACTGATCCTGTGGTGCTCCACTTATCATTGGTCTGAAGTCGGACTTGGAGTCTGATATTTTCACAGTGTGGGTTCTGTTAGTGAGCCAGTTGGCAGCCCATCTTGTGACACAGGGATTTATACCTAATTTAGTGAGTTTATCTATAATTCCAGAGTGGGGGATGGTGTCAAAAGCCTTGGCGAGATCTAGATAGGCTGTGTGAACCACCTTACCCTAGTCTACAGCTTTGGTGACTGCTTCAAAGAAGTATATCAGGTTTAGGAGAAATAATCTGCCTTCTACAAACCCAAACTGGGTGGGGTCCAGAGTTTGGAGAATGTCTTTGTTTATAAGTTCTATGATGATACGTTCCATGGCCTTGCAGACCAGGCTCATTAGGCTAATGGGCGGTAGTTCCCGGGGTCTGTGGTGGTTCCCCCTTTGTGGAGTGGGATAACCATCGCTGTGCGCCATTCAGTGGGCACAAAGCCTGAGGTGAGGTTATGACTGAACATGGTGCTTAGGTGGGGTGCCAGTTCATTTTGTAGTTCATGTAGAACGCAACCTGGGATGTTATCAGGTTCCATGGATGCTGTGTTCTTGGCATTGGAGAGTGTGTTTTTTACCTGTGCAGCCATGATTACAGGAACTTTGCATTCTTCTGGTATAGAGATGGGCCCTTTAGTGGGTGAGAGGGGGGTAAAGTTAGCACTGAACCTATCTGCCAAGATGTTGGCAATATCAGTTGGCTCTGTATATTTAGTGCCATTGTGCTGTAATTCAGAGCAGATCTGAGTGTTTCCACTGGGATTCTTGACATAGCTACAGAATGCTTTGTGGTTGGCTTTAGAATCAGTGGCAATTTTGTTTTCGTAACTAGCTTTGGAGGATTTTATGAGGGATCTCAGCTTCAACTCAGGCTGACCAGGGAGTTCCTCCTATCATGGGATTTTACTCTTTTTTTGCAACAGTTTCTTCAGTTGTAGAGTTTGTTTATGGCAGGGGACTACCAGATTAGCTTTTTTTTGGCGGATAGCATCTTGGTTCCGTTAGGGATAGCACAATTCATGCACTCATATAAGTGCTTATAAAGTGCATTTGTGTAGGATTCAGCAGTCACACCTCTATTGTCTGTCTGCATGGGTATCATGAAGTTTGCCACTTCTGTCTTAAGAAGTGTGAAGTTGGCTTTGGAGAAATTTTTTATGCTGGTTTCCCTAATGGTGGGTGGGGGCAGAATGTGGATGTATAGAGTGATTAGCTTGTGATCGGATCTGACCAACGAGGAATTGACCTCTGGTGTGGAACACCAGTCGCTCATGTTGGTAATGACCAGGACTAGGACACTGCTGCCCCTGGTGGGGGTGTGGATAAGATGATCCAAGGTGTTGGAATTTCTGAATTCCAGAAAACGTTGAGCAAAAGAGTTGGTATATGAGTAGTTTTTCCCAGTTAATGGTGGGGTAGTTGAAATCACCCATTATGAGGGTGTTGGGTTGTACCCTAATAAGTTCCAGTGTATCAAAAAATGAGGAGTGGGAATCCTGGGGCATGGTGAGGATCTGTAGCAAGTTACAATTTGGATTGCGGTCTTGCCCAGAGTTAGTTGCACTTAGGATAATCTTGGATGCATTATGCTGAACAACTAGCCTGGAAGTGTGGATATCCTTAAGGAATATGGACACTCATCCACCTTTAGTGGTTTGGTCCAGATTAGGTGACCAAAAGGTGTGGTATTTAATTATAGCCTGGTAATGCAGGGGGTGCTCTCTGGAACCTTGAACGAGGTCGCTGTCACTGCACAGATGTCGATGTTCTCCATTTTAAGGAGTGCCTCGAGTGAATGCATTTTGAGGTTTAGACTTCTAGCACTGACTAGCATAACCCTCAGATTTTGCTTGCTTGTACCTGTTACGGTGGTGAAGTTGTCATTTGAACCTTGCCTAAAAATGGCACTTATAGGGGTGGAAAGAGCCTTAGCCAGTATCCGGAATCCCAGGGGTGACAGGTGCAGGCCATCTTTGGCAAAGCATCGTGGTCTATTGATCATGTCTTCCCAGTCAGACACATACTGGATCCCCTTCGAATGATACCAGAACCTTAGCCAATTGTTGAAGTCAATCATTTTGTCCCTGTACTGTGGTATTATTCTGGGTGATGGCAGGATGCTACTCAGGGCTAGGGTCATACCTGCCTGGGCTACAAGATCAGAGAGCTCTTCCATGTCTCTTTTCATGTAGTCCAGGGAGGTACGTCTCAGGTCATTCACACCAACATGAACAATGACAGAGTCATATCTGTACTTGTTGTGAAATGATCTGAGTGCATGCATTATGTGGCGGATCCTGGCACCCGACAGGCAGCTGACAGTAACTTTCTTCTTGTTTAGCCTGGTGAGTGGAACATCAGTTTGCCTGACTATAGAGTCACCTATGACTACAGTGTTGGGTAGATTGTTATGCCTTCTGGGCTGTGGTTGAATGGCACACTGAGTTTGTGGGCTGTGTGTCATTTGGGATGTGTTGGAGGGGGTGGAGGCTGCTTGCTTTTCTGCTCTGGAGGCCTCTGTTGCTCGAGCAGATTTTTATTGAGAGCCTCTGTGAATGTAGGTGTGTGTTTTGTGTTTCTATGTGTCTGTTTTGGTGGTGTAGGTTTTGAGGAACTATGTGACAAGTGTGGCGTGGAGCAAGTGTTTACCTTCTCCTCTTGACTGTCTAGTCCAGTCTTGTGTGAAGAGAGCTTTGCTTCCAGTTTGGCTATACAAGTGCATCTCTCACAGGTTGTAGTGTTGGATGGTAGGAGGAGAGGGTTGTCTGTGTACATGAGGCAATTGCTGCATTGCCCCAAGATGCGCAGATTAATCAAGTAGACAGAAGAAAACACCAGGAGCTGACCTTTAGGCATGCCTGGATAGGTGCTTATTTATTAAATACTAAAAACTGTTTTCCTCTAGACAACTGAGGAAAGTTGAGAGCTAGTAATTTGCAGCTTATTTAGTGTTTACAACGGGTTCTGAACAATTGCTGAGCTCAGAGAAACAGATTTGAGTGCTAAAACTAAAGAACTGGCTAGTTCCAAGGGAAAATTTGAACAGCAGACTTTCTGGCGCCCGGAACAGTTTAACCCTAGCTAAGCGACGATGCATAAAGTGTATATTTTTTTAATATAACAGTAGCAAATTAGCAAACTGATTTAAACCAATTAACCAATAGAAAGCTAAAAACTGAGCTCCATTCCAGCAGTCTTCGATCAGACAAGTTCTAACTGCCCACTCCTGCCACTAGAGTGCAGGGGAACCTTCTCCAAAAGAAGATGGTCCAGATTAGTGCTCAAGTTATACAACCAAAGCTAGATTCAGCAGGTCTGAATTTAGTCTATGCTACAGCAAACAAGGCGTATCAATTTCAGAAATAAACCGTTCAAATAAGCAGGCAAAATACGCCTTTAACCAGAAATTCCCAACTCAGAAGGGCAGAATCTACCCTCTCCTCCCACAAGAGTGCAGACCACACCTTCTTAATGTAAAATAATTGGCCCGAAGCCCAAGTGCTTCAACCAAAGGCTTAGAATAACAGTTACAATTTAATCAGGCTATTAACGAGCAGTAATAAATGCAGCAGAATAAATGTAATCAAGTACTTTTAAGAACAAGCAGCAAAAGCAAAATAAAGTAATACAAGTAGGAAGAAACACAAATACAGTAAAAGCAGATGAATAAAGTGCACTTTTTATATAACAATAGAAAATGAGCAAACTGATTTAAACAAATTACCCAATTAACCAGTAAAAAAGCAGCTTACAAAATACTTCTAGATTCCATCATCTTTCCAAATGGGAAATGTGGGATCAATACATCCAGACGAATGAGGTTTAAAAGAAGGCAGTATTTGAATGAGCTATGTAATGGTTGACTAACAATGACTGGACATGTTAATAAAAGATGTATAATGTTTGCAGCTACAGTTGTGTTGGCACAGTTTGGAATGCATAATGTTTGCAACTGAGATTGTGTCATTATGGTTTATTTGCAACATGGTCTGTCACTTTTGTGTAGGTACACAAATAAACAAGTCTTTGTGGGGTCTGTTTAAGCAGCTTTATTTTATAGAGGCTTACTGACTATAACTCAAGTAACCTATACAAACTAATAACTGCGGTCATACATGCTCACTCTCTGGCTGCTTTTACAAAATGGCACTAGGGATTGCATGTGTCTGAAATTTATATGTGCACGCACAGCCTTGCATGCTGACGTAGTACACACACGCTACACTGATCTCCATCCTCCCTCTGAGAAACAGATAATTGTAATTTGTCATGAGATTACTTGGCATGCAGAAATCACAGGTAATCTATAGACATGCATTATACAATGCTAAGTACACATATATGCAATTAAGTCCACTTTGCTGCGTCTTTCACACTAGGCTTAGAAACTCGTCCATATCGTGCGACATAAAACCGGGAAATAGAGTTAACAACTGGGACAGCTTCTGCAAAATGGTTGATTTGTGGAATGTTCAAATCACTTTATGGAACAGAATCAGACTTTTGAACACATTCTGGCCTGGAAACAATGTAACTCATTCTTCGACTTAGCTTGCGTGACAGATACAATGTTGTGACTACAATGGTGTTGACTCTGATACAGTAAGAAGATGTCTGTGATTCCTCATCTACTACACACCCTTGGAGTTTCCCAAATAAGATCTCTGCTTGGCACACATGCCTGTAATCTGTCCTATTCAATCAAAATCTTTTGCTGTCTGGATTAATATGGTCTCTGCTTCCCTCAATGGACAAATAAATCTGCTTGATCTGTCCTAAGTAGATTTCTGGATATTATGCTTCTTAAACAATTGAGCCTTAATGGTTTTATTTTTCTTAGATTTAGGCTGCAGCAAACATGAGGAAATAGGTAGTGTAGTTCTAGTTTGTCTGGAAAGAAGTCTTTGAGCAGGTGAGCCAAGAATATCATCAAGGGGCATGTTTCTGAGATTAAGTAAATTCAAGATCAATCGGTATTTTCACGCTTTGACTTTTCGAGTAATTGCTTTGTACTCTGTACTGCTTGTTCAGCTAGACCACTGGATTGAGGACATTCAGGTCTACTAGTGACATGTACAAAGTCCCATTCTTTTGCAAATTTCTGAAACAACTGGCTAGTGAATTGAGTACCACTGTCATAATACAGTTTGCGTGTACTACCATGAATTGAGAAATGTTTCAACTTAGTAATAACAGCTGGTTAGCAGATCAATCTCAAACCAATTTGAATAAGAGTCTACCAAAACCAAGTAGTGTTGATTGTTCCACTCAAAGACATCAGTTGCTACAGTAGACCCAGGTAGTTTAGGTATTCGATTTAGCCGAAGCGATTTTCTCGACAAATGCAGTCTAGTACTATTGCACACTGAACACAAAGATAGAACTCTATCAATGTTTTTTGATAATGAAGGCCAAAATACTAATTCTCTTGCTCTTCTCTTAGTGGATGATGAGCCTGGGTGACTATAATGCAAAATCTGAACATATTCTTGTTGTAAGGAAGCAGGAACAACAATTTTTGGACCCTTGAAAATAATGTCATCTTCCATCAACAATTCATCTCTGTAAGGAAAATACGCTTGCACCTCAGGTGATGATGCACTAAACTGCTTTGGTAACCACACGACAATGTAGTGATTGAGCTTCTGTGACATTGGATCAGTCTTAGTGTGATATCAACTCAAAGTCCAGTGCTGGAAAAATTACACACTGACATCACATCAAAGTCAAAAGTTTCATCATCAAGCTGTTCTGTTGTACTTCTAGGCATCTGGATAAGGTACCAGCCAGATAGAGCAATTTGCCTTTAGTGTACACCAAGTTGAAATTGCACTTTTGCAATTTGAGCAGCATTCTTTGTAATCTTGCTGGAGCAGAATCCAAAGGCTTCTTTAGAATAGTAACTAGAAGTTGATGATCATTTTCAATCTGAATAGCTCGACCATAAATATAATTGTGACACTTGGAACATGCAAATAATAATGTCAAAGGCACTTTCTCAATTTGAGTTAATGTCCTTGAAAAACTGTGCCAAGACCAAAATTTGAAGCATCACAGGAAAGAACAACTGGTTTATTCACATCACAGTAGCTTAACGTAGGTGGAGTGGAAATTTTCTTCTTATGGTCATCAAATGCCTTGTGGCAATTTTCTGCTTAAGGTCATAAAATACCTTATGATGATGTTTCGACCATGACCATACAACATTTTTGCATGTTAGCTCTCTTAAAGATGCTGTCAACTCACTGAAGTCTGGTATAAACTTGCATAAATAGTTGATCATACCCAGAAAACGCTGCAAATCTTGTACATTGTCTGGTGCTGACATCTCTAAAATAGCTGCTTGCTTGGTGAGGTTAGGTCTCAAGCAACTTGATTTTTTCGTTGATGGTGTCTATTTCTGCTCCTAAGAAGGTAATATGCTGTGAGGGCAATAATGCAGATTTCTCAAAATTTAGAGTGATACCTAAATGAGAACAAAGATGTATTAAGAAATCTCTTGACCACAGAAGTTGATACTTGGTGCTGGCGGTAAGGAGCCAGTCATCCAGATATGGAAACACTCGGAATCCTAGTCATCTCAGATGAGCCGTAACCACCGCCATGCATTTGGTGAACACCCTGGGGGCTGTAGTGAGACCAAAGGGCAGGGCTCTGAATTGGTAATGACTGGCTCCCAGCAGAAAATGCAGATGATCTCTGGATGCTCTGTCCATTTTGATATGGTAGTATGCATCCTTGAGATCTATAGAGCACATCCATTCCCCCTTTCACAAAAAAAGGGAGGATTGATTGCAGCGTGACCATCCGGAACCTTCTCCTTCTTTACAAAGGCATTGAGCCTGTTGAGGTCTAGAATGGGCCTCCAGTCCCCCCGTCTTCTTTGGCACTAAAAAGAACCTTGAGTAAGTTCTGAATCCTCTTTGGTCTGCCGGGACTGGCTGGATGACTCTTTTGTCTAGAAGATTTTGAATCTCTATCTCTGCTAGTCTTCTCAGACTGGGTGGCACGTCTGGACTTTTTGCAAATACAGGGGGATTTTTTACAAAGGGAATATGGTAACCTCTGGTAATGATGCTTTTCACCCAGGAATCTGTTGTGATGTTTAGCCAGGCATTTGGGTGTAAAGCTAAGCAACCCCCAACTGTCTCCAGAGTAGAACAGCCGGGCTTCCCTTCAGGAACGCTGATAGGGTTTGGCAGAGAATTGGTCCCTGTCACCCTGGTTTTGCGGACCACCTCTGCCGATTGGACGGCGTCTTCCATTTTGACCTCTTCCTCTGCCTCTGGCGGAGGTATCTGTAGGTGTGTTTTGGAAAGCTTCCTGAGGCTCCTGGAACCACATTTTCCCACTTCGTTGCCCTTTGGGGTACGGTCTGGTTGGAGTGGAAAAACGGACTCCGATGGCAGAGTCTTTCCTTCTTGCTCACACCTCATAAGTGTCTCCTTAACGTTTGGACTGAACAAGGCCGATCCCTCAAAAGGGGTGTTTACAAATGAAGACTTAAAGGCTTCCGCGAAGGAGCACAGGCGCATCCAGGATGGTCTCCTAAGAGCTATTGCTGAACCCGCCGCTCTACTCAAACCTTTGGCAGCATATGAAATGAGCCGCATGGATGAGTTGACTATGGAATTTAGGGTGTTGAGTTGTGCACTCACCTTGTCAGAGATTGCATCAGCTACATTACCCTGAAGGGTGTCTTCTAGTTCTTTGAGGAGATCTCGTTGAAGACGTGTGAAATGAGTTAGGTAGTTTAGCGATCTCATGAAAAATGTCGCCGAACTGAAAATGCTTTTTCCATATCTATCCATAGTCCTGGAATCTTTATTAGGAGGATGGATAGTAGAAAAAGACTCCGACATCTCTTTCTTAGTGGCCGCCGTCACCACCATAGTATCTACCGGAACTCCTTTTGTTAAGAAGGACTTGTCTGATGGTGCAGTAATGAACTTATTGGGCCTCCGAGGGACTGGTTCCATGGTGTCAGGAGACTCCCACGCCCTTCGAGCAACTAGCTCCATTAGTTCATCGAAGGGTGGAGTAACCCAAGAGGTGGATGGTTGAGATCCAAAGGCCTTCAGGAGGACTGACTCGTCCTCAGTAGGGGCAAGGGACTGCCAATCCCCTCTCTTTCAGGATTTCTAAAATGTCTGAAAATGAGACATCTTCTGAGGGGGACAGTGGGGACCCTTCTGATTCCACAAGTCGGTATCTGATGTAAGAGATTCCTTAGAGGAACCTAAGTGCCTCCTCTTGCACAGTTTCTTCCTAGGCACTTCCTCTGTGGGAGCTTCTGCAGAAGTATCTAGGGAGGAGGGGTCACCCGAAGGGGAGTCCTGAGGCCCTGGATCTCAACGCTTAGAAGGGATCTGAGGGAAAGAGGCAGAACGAGGCCCTTTGGGAAGAGGTGAAGACAGATCCGAGGTAGTTGTGGTCTTAGCAGACAAAACCTTCCTCATGGCATCGAAGGCACCAGAATCCCAATTCGAAGGATCGATCGGCTCCGAAGAGATTGGTCGATTGCTCCGAACCGAGATCCCACACTCCAAACCAGAGGACGGGGCCGAGGATATCTGCGCCGAAGCACCGAGCGGTAGAGTCGGAACCGAAGTGTCGGTTCGACTGTCACTACTGGAATCGACGAGTGACTGTCAGTCCCGAGGTTCTTCCATCGGTACCGAAGGAACCAAGGTTGATGGAGCCGAGGGAAGAGGATCAAACCTCGGCTGCATAGGGTCTACTAGCATCGGTTCCGTCAGCACCGGCTCTGAAGATTCGATGAGTTTCGGAGGAGGTGGAACGGAGGAAACAAGAGGCAAATTCGGCTCCGAAGTCACTTGACTCGAAGCAGATAACATTTTGGCAAGGGCCGGGTTCTCCAATAACCTTTTCACCACTCGATCCAGATCGACATCAGATAATTTGGAGGAGTGTGAAGAGTGATGGGTCGAAGGAGCCGAAGAATGCACCGACTGGAGGATAGGTGATTGGGGTGCATCGAATATTGGCTCCACCACCAGAGATCTAACAGGCGGATCGATACTCAGTCCCGAGGTCTGTGGAACCGATATTCGAATCACGCCAGAGGTACTCGGAGCCGGAGAGTTAGGCTCCGAAGATCCTCTAGAAGACTTAGACCCCTTCGACGTCTTAGAAGACAGGTCAGCTTTTTCAAGAGAGGCCTGAAAATCCGGTTTTAGAAGCCCTCTATCTACCAACTTCCTTCTTCTTTCTAGCAGAACTCTAGCACTGAGGGAGTGGCAGATAGAGCAGACTTCTTGCAAATGTACCGCGCCAAGACAATATACACATGTGTTGTGGTGGTCAGTAACGGACATCTTCTGTCCACAACCACATCTCTTAAAACCCGACTTTTGTTTTTCGGACATACTAAGTCCCACAAAAAAAACACAACAAATAACCTTAAGTATTCTACTATATATACAAAGGAGAAACACAGATTAAACAATCCTAGATATTATCAATGTTAACTACTTGAAAAACACTCCACAGCACACTTGTCTAAATTATGTATATATTAATGTAATGACAGAGCCCTGTCAACTACTAAGGAGACAAAAACTCCTTCAACTACTAAATTACTATAAGAAATCTACTCTACAAAACTAACTAACTTAACACTATCAAAAAAAGGATAAAATCTTAAACTACAAAAAATATTTAAATAAGAAAAGTTTTCACTGGCCTGAGCTTCACTCTTGAGAAGCTTGCGATCGTTGCAGTGGCAAATTACATCTGGGGAGTTACAGCAGGGAATCATGGGATATCCACTAGGTCTCGAGCTTCTCAGAGTTTCAGCTTGGAAAGCGGCCGACTCGGAGCCGAGGGATCGGCTCCGAACCAGTTTGTAAGAACAAAACGGCGAGATAGTACAACTTCACATTATCACTTTAGATGCAAACAGTTTACATCACAAACAAATGAAACACCTGTAGTTGTAAACATTATAAATCACTTATAAACCTTCGAGTCATTGTCAGTTAAGCAGTATATAGCTCATTCATAACCTGCCTCTTAAACATTGTTCCTGCTCTGCATATACTGTTCCCACAATTCCCATTTTTTCTATGTAGTCTGCTCCTTCCCTTTTCTAAAGGTCCCAGTTCCAGTTGTTTTATCTCGGTTACTATACTTACTACATCTACTTAAGTTGGTCTAGACTTTGCTTTCCATTTTCTAGTAATTGCTTTTTTTGTCAGCCACCATAATTAGACTCTGCAAAGCTTTACTATGGCTAGGCAATTTTGATTCTGTAGCATAACACAAAAAAAAATCTCCCCAGTCAGTCCAATCCGCTAACTCAGGATCTCTGACAGAGTGGTCTGCAGGGAATCCCAAAAGTCTGCCAGCTCATCACACCTCCAAAACGTATGTTCCCAGCTACCTCTTTCTTGCCTGTCACACCTCCAACTTTTGCTATCTACCCGAGGAAAAATTCTTTATAGAGTCTACTTGGGGTATAAAAATACCTGTGCAAACATTTCCAAGAAAAGATTCTAAATCTTCTACACATTGTTGTATATTTGTGAAATATACATATATCCCACCATTGTGTCTTTGGAATTGCTTATCCAATCTCTCTTCCCAATCCTTTCTAAGCTCCTCTGATTGATTCTTATAATTATCATGCAGTATTTTATATGCTTTACTAATTATTCATTTTTTAATGGCAGCTTCTGTTCTGGATTCTATTATAAACTCTACCAGTGCTAGTCTTTCATTTAGGAGCCCCCTACTTGTTTCCCTTTGCCTATACTCTGATATCAATCCTTCATACGGAAGGTAATCTCTAACCTGCAGTCCAAATAAAATTTGCCTCTTCCCATTCTATTATCTTTCCCTTTCTAGTTATCTGCTCCCAATACCTTGGTTCCTTTGCCAGTTTTCTCCAATAAATTCCAGCCCCCTCTAGCCTACTGTCTTGTATCTCTGACTGCAGTCAACCCTATCGGGAAAATCTCTTCTCCATTCACGTGCTGGTTTGGTTCTTAGAATACTCCCTGCTATTTTATGAATATAATTAATACTCTATATGATCTTGGTGGTTCTCCTTAAGAGTCTGCATCCAAAATCCCAATCTCTCCTTATTTCTTGAGCTTTCCCTGCATCAGCATCACATCCTTTTCCACTCTGGATTATAGTTTTCTACCTGTGCTATCTTTGTACAAGAGCCTTAACTGTGTCGCTCTAAAGTACCCCCTCAAATTAGGTGATACTTGTCCACCTTGTTCTATAGGTAGAATCAGCTTATCCCACTTGACCTTTCTTGCTGTCTTCCCTTCCCAGATAAAATCCTTCTCTTTTTTAATTGCTATCCACAACTTCTCAGGTTGATAACGTATGCCTGACCTGTGCATAAGACTAAAGGGACTAAGCATTTTAATGGCTTCCATCTTAGTATCCATAGTATCCTTTGTTTAGTCTCTTCCCACATATCCTTAGCTGCCACCATAGTCATTTCTAATCCATACTACTAAATACTTCATTTTATCATGTCCCCATAAATATGGATATTGTTGGACCAGTTCATGTGTGGGTACATAATTACCACTACTGCCTTTGTTTTAGCTTCATTCATTTTGTATCCTGAGAAGATTTGAAACTGTCAAAATGTTCCACAACACTGTAATGTCCCTTTCTGGTTTTGTCATGTGTAAAATAATATCATCTGCGAACAGAGCCAGCTTTTCCCGACTACCATACCAATTACATCTCTGAATTTCTGAGTCCCGTATTTTCTTTGCCAGTGGTTCTAAATATAATGCAAACAACAAAGGGGAAAGCAGACAACCCTGCCTGGTTCCTCTACTCAAGAAGAAATTATCGGAGAGGACCCCACCCACCACTTCAATTCGCACCTTCGATCCCTCACATACTCTTCTAATCATCCTTATAATTGTATCAGGGAAAGCAAATGCTTCCATTGCCCTGCTTATGAAGTCCCAGTCTACTCTGTTAAATGCTTTCTCTGCATCAAGACCCACCAATAAGCGTGGTACTTTCTTACATTCTCCTTCCCTCTGCATCATCAGTGTTTTGTTAATATTGTCAAATGTTTGCTTCCCCTACACAAAACCATATCTATCACTTTTGGTATCAGTTTTGCCATTCTTTTAGCCATTATAGACAAACACTTTATAATCATGGCTTAGTAGTGAAATGGTCCTGTATGAAGCTGGATCTTTACCCTCTTTAGGTATTACTGTTACCACCGCCTTCTTCCAGGATGTTGGTACTTCTCCTCCTCTAAAAATACTGTTAAACAAAACCTTCCAGATCTTTATCAGTTTTTTCCCTCCTAACTTCCAACCTTCCACAGGAATACCATCTGTTCCTGGGGACTTTCCTGTAGATTCTTTTAAGTCATAGCCATTTTTATTTCACCCCTTCCTATCCTGTTAGTAACTGAGCCTCATCTACCTCTAACTTTGGCATATTTAATTCTTCCATAAACATTTCCATTTGTATCTTTTCATGATTTCCATATTTCTTTGCTTTAGACGCAACATGGGATATATGCAAATGACCCTTTAAGGATATCAGGTGTTTCAGCTAAATGGCAATTCTGAATGTCCATGACTTTTTCTTTTAAGTCTTTTTATGGACAATTCAGGCCAATAAAGCCAAACCCACTAGCTGTGATGGGTGTTTCTCTACTTTATACAAAATTTTCATAAACTGTCCCAAATATTTCTAATACTTCTACAGGGTCTATTATCTTCCTTGTTATAGGCTCCCTAAATTTGGTGACTGCCCTTTCCACTTTTTGTTGCCCAAGTTGTTGTGTTAAAAGTTTTTGTGCTCTAGAATTATTGAAAAACAGCTGCTTAACAGCAATCTTTTTAAACTCGTGCATATTATCGAGGTAATCCCTAATTTTCTGTTTAGCATTCTGCAGTTGCGCCTTTTCTTGTTGAGAGATTCCCCCTATTTTGCAATACTTTAACATTTGTTAATCTCTCTAAATAAAAAGTTATGTACTCACCATAACGTTCTGAGTAGTTATACTTCATTTTCTGCAGCCTGTGGGTATTCAGATCCATATCGGATCTGAGCCAGCAACTTTTTCCAAGCATCTGCTCCAAGCTCCTCCCCTTAACCATAATCCCTCACATCTCCTACCTTCCCTCAGATCGAGTTTGCCACTACCCAAACTATCAGCAACTCAATAACATCACTAACCTAGAACAGGTTCGGGGGAAGGAGGGCGGGACGGCTGCAGAAAATAAAGTATGACTACTCAGATGGAACTTTATGGTGATATAGAACTTCTTTATCTGAAGTAGTTAACTTTACTTATCTGCAACCTGTGGGACAGAGTCCCCAGCTAGCAAAACTCCTGGGAGGCCCTCATGGAAGGATATTCCTGAGCACCGCAGAGCCAAAGGATGTCTCACTCTACAGATCAAATCCAACTTATAATGAGAAATAAATGTATGTGACCTTGCCCAGGTCTCTGCTACACAGATATCATCCAGTGAAACCCTAGACCAAACAGCAGCAGAAGTTGCCATAGATCTGGTAGAATGAGCTTTAACAGGACCAGGCAGGGACAGACATTTGTCCTTATAGACTTGCAGCATACATTGTGTAATCCATCTAGCTAAGGAGACCTTGGAAATAGCTTTGCCCAAAAAGGGTCTAGAAAAGGACATGAATAACTGGTCAGACTTAAGAAAGGGTTTAGCTCTATGTAAATAGAAATGAAGCTGTCTATGAACATTTAGCAAATGCAGTTTATATTCACTCTTGTTCTGAAAATTTGGAAAGAAAACAGGCAGGTTAATTGTCTGATTAATATTTCATTCAGAGGCAACTTTCGGTAAGAAGGAATGGTTTGTGCGCAGCGAAACCCTGTCTTTATGAAAGATCAAGTAAGGGGGCATGGCAGACAAAGCTTGAATCTCAGAAACTCTCCTGGCCAAAGTAATGGCCACTAGGAAAGCTGTCTTCCAGGATAAGCATTTCAAATCTACTGACACTGCTGGTTCGAAGGGGGGAGCAACCAACACCTGCAGAACCAGGGTAAGGTCCCAAGGAGGGACTGAGTCCTTAACTGGAGGGCGTAAAAGAAAGGTGCCTTTCAGAAAAGCTTTACACAGTCTCAAAGAAGCCAGAGCATTCATATTTTTGTCGACATGAAAATTAGAGATGGCCGCCAGTTGCACTTTTATAGTGGAGGAACTAGCCCCTTATTGGAAAATATTGGACAAAATCTCCAACACTGCAGGAACCGGGGCTGTACAGGGATCTAGGTTCCTTTGAGAAGCCCAAATAGAGAAGCATTTCCATTTGCTGCGATAAACCTTCCTAGTGGAAGCTTTGTGGGATGCCACCAGAATAGCCTTTACTGAAGTTGACAGACCGGGAGTCATAGCAATCTGGGGAACTGGAGCAAACAAGCAGTCATCTTGAGGGTGTCCAGGTCGGGCAGACAGATGCCCAAGGTATAAGACATGAGATCCGGGCAAGGATCCAGAATCCGAGGAGAAGTTAGAACATGAGACCAGAGGAAGGGGAACCACAACTGATGAGGCCAGAATGAGGCAATAAGGATCACTTTGCACCCCAGTCAGCAATCTTTCTGAAGAAACATCGGAATGAGAGGTAATGGGGGGGTAAGCATACAGTAACCGGGAGGCCAAGCATGGACAAGAACATCTCTGGGGGAGTCCCCTGGTGAGGGGATCAGAGTGAAGAACTCGCTGCACTTCGCATTGGAAGGAGATGCGAAGGGACCGCAGCAAGGCTGACCCCATGCAAGGAAGATCTCCTCCCCTATCGATTGTTTCAGAGACCACTCGTATGGCTTTAGAATAGACCGACTCAGTCTGTCCGCTAAAATGTTGGAGAGTTCCAGGATGTGCGTTGCAATCAGAAACAGACTAGTGGAGATCGCCCACTCTCATAGCCTCACGACATAGAGGGTAGGATCTGGTTCCCCCTTGTTTGTTGATGTACTAGACAACAGACATGTTGTCTGACTGAACAGCAACCGTCCCTGGGGGGAAGAGCAGCGTGAAAGGCTTGCAACGCTAAAATCACTGCCCTCATCTCCAGAACATTGACATGCAATCTGGTCTCCGTCTGGGACTACATGCCTTGGACCTTCCTCCCCAAATAGTACCCCCCCACCCGAACTGGGAGGCATCCATGGTCACTGTGGCTTGGGCTGTGGGTGCTATGAAGGGTCACCCTGCCAAGATTTCCGGCGATTGGAGCCACCAGGAGAGAGATATCTTGCAGGCTCTGCTGATTAGAACTGGATAGTCCATGGGGAGGTCTAGCCAAGACCACTGTACTGCCAGGGTCCACTGAATCACCCGCATGTGAAAGCGCACACAGGGAAGGATTGAGATTACTGCGGCCATGGAGCCTAGGGCTCCGAGAACATCACTCGCCATTGGCAGCCTGGGGCCAAGGATCACGGAGACATGGGCCTGTAGGCTCTGGACCCTGTCTCGAGTTAGAAAGACTTTCAATTGAAGTGTGTCCAGCCATGCCCCTATAAATTCCAAGGTCTGTGTCGGGTTCAAGCGGGACTTGGAGATGTTGATGGTAACCCCTAGGTTGGATGCAAGATGTAGGAAGGAGTCTCTGGCCATGCAAAGAAGACACTTGTTGGCAGTGAGGAGCCAATTGTCTAGATAAGGAAACACCTGAATTCCCTGAAGCCTCAGGTGAGCCGCTATGACTGCCATAACCTTGATGAACACCCCGGGCGCTGTGGTGAGTCCAAACGGTAGGGCTGTGAACTGGAAATGATTGGCTCCCAGCCAGAAGCAAAGGAATCTCCTGGAGCTTCTGCAAATTTTGATATGGTAGTAAGTGTCCTGGAGGTCTATTGAGCACATCCAGTCGCATTCTCAAAGGTAATGTAGAATGGACTGCAAGGTGACCATCCGGAATTTCTGCTTGGCTACAGTCAGGTTCAGGGATGACAGGTCCAATATGGGCCTGAGGTTCCCCGTCTTTTTTGGCACTAAAAAAGAACCTGGAGTAATGCCTAATCCGGACTGATATGGGGGAACCGGTTTGATGGCTCGATTGCAAAGCAGCTCTGAAATTTCTTGCGCTGCCGCCTCCCTTTGAGCGGGTGGAACATCTAGGAGGCGCTTTAGTTGGATGGGTCGGGCATCGAACGGGATGGAATAGCCTCTAGATATTATTTGGAGCACCTAATGGTCCGCCATAATGGACTCCCAAACCGTTAGGTGCAATGATAATCTTTCACAGACTGCCTCCAGGGTAGGACAGTTGGGCAACCCCTCAGGGCTGCTGCATGGGTCTGTCTGAGAAGGTCTCCCTAGACCCAAAGTTCCTTGGCCCCCTCTGCCTCTGGGGTGGCATCTGTCTTGTCCCCCTCTGCCTCTAGGGGATGAGTTGTCCTGACAGTCCCGAGAAAACTGAGATTTTTGGAACCACATCTTCTTTTGCCCTCTCTGATTCCTAGAAAAGGATTGTTGATGGTTAGAGAAGCGGACTCCGACGGCAGACAGAGTCTTCCTGTCCTTCTTGCTCTGGACCAGTGTGTCACGTACTGTCTTCCTGAACAGGGAAGAACCATCAAAGGGAGCATTTGTGAATGATGCCTTGAAGGGGTCCGTGAATTGACAGTCTGAGCCAAGCATGTCGCCTCATAGCTACACCGGTCCCAGCCGTCCTAGCCGCTCCTTCTGTGGCATGGGAAAGTAGATGCATGCATGTGCTTGATACAGATTTGAGAGTCAACATTTTCACTAAGAACAGGTGCTTGTCCTCCGGCGATGAAAACTCTGGGGGCAACACAGTGAACTCTGTCACTAGGTCTCACTGACATCGTATGACGTGTGCCAAATAATTCAACGCCCGAATAGAAAATGTTGTTGAAGAAAAAACTTGCTTCCCAAATTGATCCACCGCCCTGGACTCCTTGTCCGGAGGGTGGACCGAAGAACTTGTCTGTGCCAGTTCTCTCTTGGTGGCAGCTGCAACCACCATAGCATCCACAGGGGATGCCTTGTACCAGACCTGTCTGTCTGAGGGAGGAGAGAGGACCCAGTCCAGACATTTAGGTATTGGCTCTATGGTGTCAGGCTCCTTCCATGCCCGCGTGGTAATGAGATCCACTAAGGGATCTGCAGGAGTGGACACCCAGGATGTAGATGGGCCCGTGCCAAAGACCTCCAGGAATACTGACTCATCCGTACAGGGTTTTGGGGCTGACCAACCTCCCCTCTGGTGGAGGATCTCCATGATGTCTCCAAAGGAGACATCCTCGGGAGGTGACCTGGGGGAACCCTCACCGGTGACCTGGGGGAACCCTAACCTTCATCTAAGTCAGTATATTCTGTGAGGGACTCGGGGGGAGTCCATGTGCCTCCTTTTACACGAGTGCTTACTGGTACCCCTCTTCAGTGGCACTCTCTGAGGAGGGCTCGTAAGTTACAGGGGGTTCCACAATGGGATCCACCTAGGGGTCTTCTAGCATGGGCTGTGCCTGGGACAAGCTGATGGGAGTCACGACCAAATCCACGGGAGCCTGGGCGGAGTTCAAGGCAATAGGCTGAGGTATCAATCCTTGGGAGGGAACCCTCTCCACCACGTCAAACACCAATGGAGAGTGCACCTCCTTAGCAACCAACAAGGAAGAAGCACTCCCTGGCTCCACCGTGAGGATCGGGGCCAAAGACACCTCCATTCCCTTGGATCAGACTCCCCGTTCTCGGCTACAAGAGTTACTGGGATCCGAACAGGTCTGATTCGAGGAACTCAAGGTAATCGCCGGTGTCTAGGTTGGAGGAACCGTCGGGGCCGATCCCCCAGCTCTAAGGATCCTCGGATCCAAAAACCCCGAAACCACAGGTCAGATTGGGGAAGGAGAGACTGGATGGGAGAAGGGCAAGGAGGACCCCTCTCCGGATGGGGAGAGGCCTGGCAAGACTCCCATTTGGATTTGGGTCCGAATGAACCTCCGCATCATCCTCTCCATGTCTAGCTCCGACAGACTCCAAGTTGAATACGAGGAGGTGACCAACTCTGATCTGGCTGGTCGGTGCGATGACCTCGATGAAGTCCTCGGGTCCAAGGGCTCAGGCAGCTCCGGGGAAAACCTCAGGGAGTGGAGCCGAGGAGAGGTAGTTCTAATCACTTTGGTAGGTGGGCTAGTGAAGGGCTCCCGCTCTCGAGACTGCTTGCGGTGCCTATCCCCTCTCTTGTCCCTGTCTTTCTTTTCCTTGCCTTTAGTCCCCACTTCAGTAGGCTTAGTGGGAGGTCGAGTCCCAGCCTGGGGGGGGGGGGGGGGGGGTTGGTCAGCTACTGGAGCCGAGGTCGAGGTCGCCGTGTCCAAGGCAGAGACTGCTAGAAGGCCCTTAGCTACCAGCTTTGCCTTCCTTTCCTTTAAGGCCCTAGGGTTGAACCCTGCACACACGGTAAAGCAAGATGGGGAACACCCAGACAAATAACACACAGAGTGTAGCCATCAGCCTGTGAAAGCTTGTGGCTACACTCTGTGCATTTTTTAAAGGTCAGTTTTTGCTGCTCAGCTATAACAAAAATCCACTCAGCCAAAACTTAAACCAAAACTATCACACACACACTACACTAAGGTCGGGTTAGGCCTACTACACTACCTTACTAACTTAAAAAAAAAAAAAAAAACGACGAACAGCAAAGGGGAGGAAAGGGTTAATTAATTACCCCCCCACACACACACACACACACTAAATATACCAGAAAAAAACATCCACTTACTATACCTAACTTGGAGCTAAAGAGACCACCATGCATACCCATGAAGCGGCAAACGAGATCCGAGGGAAGTTAGGAGATGTGAGGGACTATGGGTAATGGGAGGAGCTTGGAGCAGATGCTTGGAAAAGGTTGCCGGCTCGGATCCGATATGGATTCGAATACCCACAGGTTGCAGATAAATGAAGTTAACTACTTCAGATTTCTTGTTACTGTTTAGCCATATCTCCCTTTTATTTCCAACCTAGTTTTAAGCTCCACTTTATCCCACTCTTTAGATATGTTTTCAGAAGACAAATCTGTTTTCTCTAGTAGCTCCTGTATTAATTCCACAACGCATTTCTTAAATTCCTCTCTTTTCAACTGGTAGGTGGGAAAGCACCAGTGTAGCAGCAAAAAAGGTACTCCTGCACGGTGGAAATGCACGGCTCAAGGAACAAATGTGAAACAAACAAAATAGGGCCAGCATACAGTGAAATCCTATTCCTTTATTTGGTAAAAACCAAAAAAATACACAGACCGGTTTCGGCCGAAACCGGTCTGTGTATTTTTTTGGTTTTTACCAAATAAAGGAATAGGATTTCACTGTATGCAAGCACCAGTGTCTCATTTTCATTTCATTACCTCGCGTTTTTATTTTAATTATTATTGGTGCATGATCAGACATAGTTATTGGGTGCATTTCAAGACCTTCACTTAAATGCACATGTTCCTGTAAGATATAAAATCAATCTAGCCTAGCCCAGGGTTTTATATCTTGAGGAGTATTATGTAAATTCACTCCAAACTCCTAGTACTGAATTCATATCTTCCATGCCAAACATTTTCATACATTTCTTCAAAAATCTAACCTCCCTTGTTCCCTTCTAGGCCCCCCCCAGACACATCTTCACTGTTGCAAACTAATTTCCAATCTCCACCTATTAAGTAACATTCCTTGCTGAAAGCTAATTATTTCTCCCAAAATTTTCTTAAGCTCCATGATAGCAGTTTTAGGGAGGATGTAAATGCTTGCCAGTGTAATCCTCCGTCCTAGCCAGTAGCCCCTTAGTACTATATATATCTTCCATTATTGCCTTTTTTCCCCTCTTCTATCACTATTGGAGCTCTTCTTGCAATATAAGTACTTCTTGTTTCCTTTGCCCCAAATATTCAGCTGAATAACCATCCTGAAAACCTTTCTTTACCAAATTCTCATGTTCAGTTCTTTCCAGGTGCATCTCCTGTAGCATAGCTATTTGCACTCTACATTTTTAAATATAGTTCACTACTGTTTCTTTTTTATTATTTATCTGTAAGACCATTTAGATTGAAAGACATTACAGAAAGCATCATTTTCTTATTTTAGTTATTATTACCACCTTTTATATTTAACTGCTCTTTTGCTAAATGTCTAGATCCAACTTTTATGTTACATGTATATACAGTTTGGCAGGTTGGTCTCGTATACAGTTGCTTCATGTCATATCCATTTGCGCCTGTGTCACATCTTACATAACTTCTTGTTTTTTTGAATGCCCTCAAACAGAACCCCCCCAAAAACCCTCCTAAAACCTATGAACTTTATAACAACACACAAAGCTATGTAACATATTCAAATACTGAAGTTTTTGCTTCCTAATAAGAACACAAGTTCTAAGTTGATAGCTACACAGACAGGCTAAAATTAACCAAAAAGAATGGTTAGTCGTGCTAAGATGCATGGTACAGACTGTGCTATTAGTAAATGCTATTTAATTTTTATATCTATATAACTCTCCCAGTTGAGAAAACACTTGAATGCTTTCAGTAAACACTTTCCCAAAGCCATTTTTCTTTATTGAATTGTCTTCTAATGACATGCAAACCAGACACAAAACTGCTAATGGTACCTTGTTTATCAGAAAGAAAGACTTACAGTATTCAATATTCTTTTTCATTTACATGCGTTGTTATAAACTTGTTATTGGATAACACCTGTGGTTTTTACCCAGTCACTTCCCTATGCAAGTATAGGAAAAAACACACTGATTTTTATTTTGTCATACTTTCTTAACCAGACCCTTGTGCTCTCCCCACAACTCCTCCCCTCCTCATTCTCTTTGCATCGCAGTGCCTACATTTTTCAAAACTGGACAAAGAAAAAGAGAGAAGTGTGAACAAGAAAAAAACAAAAGCACCTGTTTATATTAGTATCCCCATTGCATTTTAAAAAATCTGAGAGAACTTTACTTCTAAGTCTAACTGGTTTTGTATTATCTTTACAGCTGTCACACCTGGGAAAACACCCGATTGTTTTCAGACAATATTATGTCCTAGACAGTTTCTCTGTTGTTTTTTTCCCCCCTCAGCCAATCCCCTTCCACCAGACTGTCTCCAGTTTCTCTTTGCCAGATTGTCTCCATGGAGACATGCTGCTGAAATGTTACTTAGTATACATATTTGCAAGTGCTAGAAAAACAGCCTCATAATATTCAATATTTTTTTTTAATTTACTTGCTCTCTGTTTTAAAACAAAAGTCCTTAATCAGTCATTTTCCCATGCCAAAATGAAAAAAGCACATCAATTTGAACTCTGTCATGCCCAATTTTCTTTACTTGCAGTTAGCGTTCTCCCTCTCTTCCCCTCCTCAAAGCATTTTTCCGAACATCCGACATGAAGTAGGGCATACACTTGAGTCCCCCACTCAGCACACAAATTTTGAATTAGTCCAGTGTTTCCAGACTTTCCTGTGCTATCATATTTCACAAATCTAATTAAGCTCTCATGCTCCATTCCTTCTCTCCGACATTTTATGTTGAAATACTGGAAAAGGCTTCACAGGTGTAGTCTCTCTGTGGTCTTTATTATCAGAGGAGCGAGAAGCCAAATCTCCTCCTGTTTCACAGCTCAATTTTTGTTTTATTTCCTCCTTAGCATGCAGTTCACCAAAAAATGATGTTGTCCCTCCAGGGAAGAATACCTTGAAGACAGCCGGATATAGTAGTTTGAATCTCACACCTGTGTCTCGGCATTCTCCGAATAGAGTGATGAATTTACTTCTCTTTTGCCTGGTGCACAATGAGTAATCATTCTCCACAAACACTCTGCTGTCACCTACTTTTAGTATTTTATCCTTCTGTCACAGTTTTGACAAAATCAATCGTTTCTGCTGGTAGGATTGCATCCTTACTATTAAAGGTCTAGGTAGCTTTTTTACTGCTAGATTTGGAGCATTCACACGATGTGCCCCTGTTCAACTAACAAATCCTGCTCTAGAATACCAGTTCAGTTGCTTATTTCTGCTTTCAAAAATTTAATGCAGCCTGTTCCTTCCAGCTTCTCTGGTATAGCTGAAAATCTCAAGTTTCCCTTTGTGCTCTGTCCTCTAATTCGATTATCTTTTGAAACATCTTTTCCTGAGCAGTCTCATATTTAGCCAGCCTTTTCTTCATTTTGACCGCTGATTTTTTTCAGCTTTATCATCTGATCGAAATATTTGTTTAAAGCTTCTTCCATTTGCTCCAGCCTTTTGTTGTTTGTGTCAATATACTCTATCAAAGTTTTGTTTAATTTAACCAGGTCTGTATACATTTGTCTTGTATCATCCTGTAGGTTTACTGGAAGTCGGATGCGAGAGGTAGTTCTAATCACTTTGGTAGGTGGGCTAGTGAAGGGCTCCCGCTCTCGAGACTGCTTGCGGTGCCTATCCCCTCTCTTGTCCCGGTCTTTCTTTTCCTTTTCCTTGCCTTTAGTCCCCACTTCAGTAGGCTTAGTGGGAGGTCGAGTCCCAGCCTGGGGGGGGGGGGGGGTTGGTCAGCTACTGGAGCCAAGGTCGAGGTCGCTGTGTCCAAGGCAGAGACTGCTAGAAGACCCTTAGCTACCAGCTTTGCCTTCCTTTCCTTTAAGGCCCTAGGGGTGAACCCTGCACACATGCTACAAGGTAAAGCAAGATGGGGAACACCCAGACAAATAACACACAGAGTGTAGCCATCAGCCTGTGAAAGCTTGTGGCCACACTCTGTGCATTTTTTAAAGGTCAGTTTTTGCTGCTCAGCCATAACAAAAATCCACTCAGCCAAAACTTAAACCAAAACTATCACACACACACACTACACTAAGGTCGGGTTAGGCCTACTACACTACCTTAACTAACTTAAAAAAAAAAAAAAAAAGACGAACAGCAAAGGGGAGGAAAGGGTTAATTAATGACCCCCCCCCCACACACACACACACTAAATATACCAGAAAAAAACATCCACTTACTATACCTAACTTGGAGCTAAAGAGACCACCATGCATACCCATGAAGCGGCAAACGAGATCAGAGGGAAGTTAGGAGATGTGAGAGACTATGGGTAATGGGAGGAGCTTGGAGCAGATGCTTGGAAAAGGTTGCCGGCTCAGATCCAATATGGATTCGAATACCCACAGGTTGCAGATAAATGAAGTTAACTACTTCAGATTTCTTGTTACTGTTTAGCCATATCTCTCTTTTATTTCCAACATAGTTTTAAGCTCCACTTTATCCTACTCTTTAGATCTGTTTTATAGGTTCATAGGTTCATAGGTTCATACTAGGCTATCTGCCCGAGGGCATTTACAAGCCTAGCCCATCGTTTTGTGGCTTACGCCACCCCTTTAGTATGGGGAACTATACCCATTATTTTGCTGTGCCTCTGTCGAGCAGTGACACTGAGGTAATCCCTGGGGTATATCTGCGATCTCCCATCCATTGGTCAAGATTTCTCTTGAACAAGGCCAGCGAGGTGCTCTGCCTCACATGTACCGGGATTCTGTTCCACAGCATAGGGAGTCTTTGGGTGATGAATCTATCCCTCCAGCACGTCCTATTAATAGCCGTGTCGAGGTTTAAGTCTCCGCCTTGTGGCTCTGATGGATCTAGATTTTTGAGGTGAAGCATATTCATCAAATCTGGGTTTGACATGGCCTTGTATGTTAGGCAAAGGTCACCTCTGAGCAAGCGGTAAGCGACTGAATAGAGCTGGAGTTCTTTCAGTCGGGCAGCATAGGATAGATTTTGAGACCCTTTATCCTTTTGGTGAGGAACTTTTGTGGCCTCTCCAGCTGCTGCAAGTGTCGGGTCAGATACATTCCAAATGGGGCATTGTACTCAATCATTGGTCTGATGAGTGATGAGTAAAGGGAGACTATAACCTCCCTTGATCTAGATGAGAATCCCTTCATGATAAGGTGGGCAATGTAGAAGGTCTTCCTAACTACTTTAGCTACATGGGTGTCGAATGACAGACTACTTTATCAGCTCATCTTTTAGATCAACAAACAGACACATTTTAGCTCTGTTTCTCAAGTCAGTTAGTTATACATGCTTCAAATGTTTCTCCTGGTTTCTGAATTATTGTGTAAAACAAAGGCCTCTCTAATGTAATATTCATCTGGGGGTTGCATATTTCTCTAAATTTGCACTTCAAACACTCAGGTTCTTCCCTTGAACCAGCTCGCACAACAATATGGCGGTCTGCACCTTCTCCTTCATACACTTCTGGCACATATACAAATGCTCGCTCTCTTTCTATGGCCTCAGACCCTGCCAAGTTTAGCAAAATGAATGCCCTGGTACATGCATCTCTATCTGCATAAACTGCTTGTATAAAAAGATAATATTCTGATCAAACACACGTGGTTGGGGGTTTCAAAATCTGTCTGTCATATTAACTCATAACAGTGAAGGATCTTGCAACTATGCACGAATACACACGCACATACACATGAACATAAATAACTGGCATAAGCAGTACTTGCCCAATGCCTTTGTGCTCTGATCTTACATTTTCTTCCGTTGAGCTTATCAGTATTAATGCAAATGAACAAACTTTAGTGCTTTTGAATAACTGAACTTTGCAAAACAAATGTCTCAGGCTTCTCTATGCTTTACTTTACTCTGTGAAAAAACGTTTCAAATTTCTTGACACACTGCTGTACTTTGCGAATTAACCTTCTCAGACTGTTCGATGCTTCCTGGAGCTTTGCGGAATAACTTTTCAGATTGTTCAATGCTTTACAAAAATCTTTTATTGGTAAATGCAGAAATGGTAAAGTCATTTATCATCACTCGGTATACTTTCGGAATTGGTAAAGGCAGAAATGCTAAAGTAATTGCTTGGAACTTTATCGATACTATCTTCTAAATGTCTTTATAGAGAGTTGTTTTTGTCCTTTCTTTTAATACAATAAAGATGGTCATATATCCGATTTTTCAATCTTCTATCAGTATTCTCAACATAATAACTACAGCATGAAATACATTTCCCCAAATATATAACATGTTGGGTCTGACAATTCCCCAATTTAATTTTACTCCCGATTCCATTCTCCAAACACATCTGTTTGTCTTCCACGATGGCATGACATTGGTTATAATGCCCACATTTTGTAGTTCCTTCCAATTTCTCAACTGGGGTCTCTCTCATATTTGATGTTTTAGATTCTATCATCCTTTTGATGTTCACCCCTGCTTTATACACAAATGTGGGTTTGTCTCCTAGTTTGCTATACGCTGCTTCATCGCTGGTTAATATATTCCAATTCTGTTGTATAATGTTCTTAATTTCACCTACAAATGGACTAAACTCCAATATATATGCCCTAGGAAATCCAATAATATCTAATTGGTTATCCTTTATGCCCTGGGTGCTGGTGGTACTACCCAGGAGGGGAACATATTTCTTCCCCCACTCTCTGGTCACATATCCTGTGATATCATTAATTAAGTTGTCAGGGTATCCCCTTTTCTTGAACAGCTCACCAATAAATTTAATTTCCTTGACCATATCTTCCCAAAGGGTGGTAATTCTGGCTGCCCTGATACACTGCCCTTTGAGGATACTTATTTTCAGAGTGTGAGGATGATTACTGGAGTATTCAAGATAAAGAGTTACAAAAAGTTTATTTCCTATGAATTCTGGACTGGAAACTGTACCCATCACTGAAGATGTGTGTCCAAATAATTTATACCCTTCCTACTAAAATTATGAGTAAATTTCAAGCAGGGGCTTGTACGATTTAAATAATTTACAAATAGGACTATAGAATCGTCTGTTCCTTTCCACAACAAAAACATGTTGTCCAAGAATCGGACATAACACGGTATATATTCCTTCCAGTGGGTACCAATAATGAACTCTTCTTCCCAGTCTAATAACACTAGATTGGCATAAATGGGGCACAAGCTGCCGCCATGGCTATGCCTTATGGCTGTCTAATATTCACCTTCAAAATATTTCACAGTCTATAGTAATTATTTAATTGCTTTTACCAAGGTATCAGTATAAAAGGGACTGACACAACAGATGAGTGTTCTGATGAAATCTACGGACAGTAGATGAAAGCACTCAACCTGTACTTTTTGCATATTACATTAAACAAGATTTTAACCAGTTGGAACGTGACACTTATTTAATCTTGGAACCATTTTCTGTGTTTCATTACTTGGTAATTGTTGGGGTTCCTAGACTGCGTATTTGTTTTAGATTATGACAATGGTGCATTCTAAATAGGGAGCTAGTGGCAAATCTGGCAATGTTATAGGCGGCTGCCAGTTTGTTGAGGTTGTTTTTAGCAAGATTAGTATAAATGGGAGAGGCGTAGAGGAGGGTAGAGATAAGATGGGTGTGGGCAATAGTAGTTCCTATAAAGGGAGCCTAGCTTTCTGTTAACTGATTTTATTGTACTATTGATGTGGGTGTCAAAGGTAAGGTTGTGGCCTATTGTTACTTCTAAGAGTTTGGTGGTTGGTTCAGGAGATATAACAATGCCATTACTAGATGTCACTATGAAGTTTATTTGTGAGGACTTTATTGTAGGATTGAAGAGCAATAATTTAGTTTTTTTAGGGTTAAGGAGAAGGCAGCGCTGTAGAAACCAGTTTTCAACTTTATTAAATGCATTTTGGGTGAGGGATTGGAGTTCAGGTAAGGAAGTAGTGGAGCATATTAATGTTGAATCATCTGCATATTGTATGCAGGTAGCTTGAGGAATTATTAGATTTAGATTATTAATAAAAATGGAGAATAGCAGAGGGCCCAAAATAGAGCCCTGAGGAACACCAAGGGTAACAGGAAGGTGTGTGGATAGTTCATTGTCCCAGAGCACAGCTTGTTGTCTGTTTTCTAAGTAGGACTTGAACCAGTGTAGTGCCTGAAGTGAGAGGGATTTAAGTATATCCATAAGAAGCTGATGGCTAACCATATCAAAGGCCTTTGAGAGGTCAATAAAGAGTGCAGACAATAGAGTGTTATTACGATTTTTGTTGATGCAGTCAGAAAAGGATAAGAGGGCAGAGGTGGCGCTGTGGAATGGCCAAAAACCATGCTGACAGCTGGCTAGTAAGTTATTGTGGAGAAGGTGGTCGAGTAGTTGTCGGTGGATGCATTTTTCCATAATTTTTGCTAATAGAGAGAGAGTAGGGCTACTGGGCGAAAGTTTGAGAGATCAGTAGAGTTACCACCCTTGTGCAGAGGGAAGATATGGGAGATTTTCCAGATAGATGGGATGGTTCCTTCAGTAATTGTTCTGTTTATTAGGATAGAAATGGGATAGGCTATGACTTTTGCTGATTTCTGCAGATATTCAGCTGGTAGAAGGTCTGCTGAGGGGGTGCATGGTTTAGGTTTCTGGAGAAGGGTGCAAATGAGGGATGTTGGTACTGGTTGTAGATGAATTGAGGGAGATAAGCTAGTTATAGTGGATGACAGAATTGTGGTAACAGGAGGTAGAGAATTGGCTAGGGATTGGATGGCCTCAGTAAAGAAGGTATTAAAGGCATCAGCAATATGATTAGGATTGTCGTGGGTGGTGCCTGATGGGATTGGTGTTTTGGAGTGACCTGGGTGTAAGAGTCTGTTAATACCAGACCAGAACGTTTTGTGGTTTGTGCTGGTGGGTTTTCTGGAGTTGAAAGTAAAAGTTTTTTTTGTCAAGAAGTATAGATTTTTTGGTAGCATTCCTCAACTGCTTAAATTTTAGATGATCTGTTGGGTTTTTAGTAGTTCTCCATTTGGCGCAAATCTTATTTCTAAGTATGATTTTATGTCTAGTTTCATTTGTAAGCCATGGAGAAGTTTTCGTGCTATTTCTGATAGAGTAGGGCATGATAGTTTAGGATTTGTAAGAATTTGGTGTTAAAGTACAACACTGTTTTAGTGGTGACCAGTCACAAGCCTTTAGTTCAGTTTGGAAGCTTTCTAGATTAAAATATTTGTTAGACCAAGTAGTTCTAAACATGTTAGAGTTGAGAGTATTGATCTTTTGTTTGAATACATAGGTTAGAGAGTGGTCACTAATGTCATCAGGAAGGATGCCTGCTTTATATGTAAGGGGATGATTGTTAACAAGGATCCAGTCTAAGGTGCTTTCTTTTTTACTAGGTTTATGGATTCTAATAGGGGAGGTAATTATTTGGGAAAAATCATATAGGTTTATATGGGTAGTAGGCTTGGGTGAACTACAAGTAGTCCAGTCTATATTAAAGTTACCCAGTACTATGGTTTCTTGTGGTAAGTAAGTAGAGAGCCAGCTAAGGATATTTTTGAGGGTATTGATGTTATTTCCAGGAGGGAGGTAAGAGCATATTAAATAGATGGATTTAAAGGCATTGATTTGAAATTTTGCAGTAAGGATTTCAGCATTATTATAAGTAGGAAGCTGCACATCAAAAGAAGTGACTTGTAGCCCAGATTTGTAAAGGATGGCTACACCCCCACCCTTTTTGGTTTTGTGGTCTATTCTCAAAATATTGTATCCAGGTGGGATGTCAAAATATTGTATCCAGTTGGGGTGATTTCATTATCCTGGGTTGTTGGTTTTAGCCATGTTTCTGTGAGACATAGGATGTCAAAACAGTGCACATCTAGGAGAGCATGAAGGTGGGCTACTTTATTATTTAAGCTACGAATGTTGAGATGTGCTATAAGGAGAGAAAAGATCTTGCTGGGGTGTAAGAGGTGGAGGCATGAATGTAAGGGGTAAGTGGCATCTATATTGTTGGGGCCAGGGTTGGGGTGAATGTCGCCATCTAATAGGGGGTGTTGAGGTGTATGTGTGAGCTTTAAAGTTTTAGAGAAGATGTACAGAGATTTTCTGGATTGGAGGGAAGTAATATGGACTAGTCTGTGATACTTTGGAAGTAGGTAGGTAGGCGTTGATGTTATGTTTATGTGGTTATGGGAGGCTGCCTGAGTTGCTAATAACGTCTGCTGAAAGGGGTAGTGAAATTCAGTAATGCTGAGATGTTCATAGGCTGTTAGGATATAGGGTACAGATAAAAAGGTAGGATAGTGTACAGGAGTAATAACTTTTTGTGTCTGGAAATAGGAATTATGGCCATTGTAAGGTGAATAATAAAGATAAACTGGAGGTGGTAAGGATTGGGAATGATATAAACATATACAATAGGGTGTGGGTTAGGAGAAGGTAAGAGAGAGGACCTATCTAGTATATCAGTATGTTAATGAAAAGCAGTAAGTGTGTGTGTAATTAGTATGTAACAGGTTAATGAGCAGAGGTTGGGGATTGGGTGTCAAGGGAAGGGGTGTGGTTTCAAAGGTATAAGGTTGGGTGCACTGGGGGTGAGTGCGATTTAGGGGTAGGGGAGCAGAGTGAGCCCGTAGGGTGAACGGTGCGGGTAGAACCAAAGGGTGAACAGCTGGAGAAAAAAAAACAATCTGTAACCAAAAGAGACAGCAGCTCAGACGTATGATACAGAGTTTGCCTTACAGTATAAAATGAAAAGGATCCATGGGCAGGAGAAAAAGTACAGTTTTGTACCTACCATAAATGTAGATGTCCGATAGGTATGCATCTGCAGTCCTAACATATGGGTTGTCCTGCCTCAGGCAGCCCTTCGGTCGGACGGATTCCAAAATCTGGGTCTGGCTTCGGCTGATGTCGCACTTCACCCAACGTCATAGCTGCTGTTTATTGGGTATAAAGGCATCAGCCAACGCCATTTTCCTCAGTGTTTCTTGGCCCAGATGCCAGGTGCCCTCTAGGAAGGCTATATTTGGATAAATGCAAATAATTCCAAACAGTAGAGAGCAAACAATATATATATATATATATATATATATATATATATATATACACATATATACAAACAAATACACCATAATAGTTTCCCCCAGCTAGCTAAAAGAGGGGTAAATACCCTAGGAGTACCACAGAGGGGAAGGAGGGTGGGTAATCCTGACTGCAGATGCATACCTATCGGACATCTACATTTATGGTAGGTACAAAACTGTACTATGTCCTTCAAGGATGCATCTGCAGTCCTAACATATGGGTAGAATACCATAGCCAAACTGGGGGAGGAAGCACTAAGATAAAGATGGTGTAGTTAAGATCCCTTGCAAAACAGCAGTTGCAAAACCTGCTCGGGATCTAGAGTATAAGGGAAGATTATAATGCTTGGCAAATGTATGCACGGAGCTCCAAGTAGCAGCCTCTAAAATGTCTTTGGTAGCCACTCCTCGCAGGAAAGCTGTAGTGGTGGCTGTAGCTCTTGTGGAATGAGGTCTGATATTTTCAGGAGTTGTCTTTCCATGAAAAGAGTAACAAAATTGAATACAATTTCCTATCCATTTTGAGATTGTCTGTTTTGAAATTGCTTTCCCTTGCATTCCTGTTGCATATGCTACCAGAAGCTGGTCAGTTTTTCTGCTTGTCTTAGTTCTGTCCAGATAGTAGCGTAATTATCTGTGCACATCCAAGGTATGTAGCAGTCTTTCCCCCCTGTTCTGTGGGTTGGGGAAGAATGTAGGTAAATGAATCGCTTGGTTCAATGCCACTCTGGAGACTACTTTTGGCATAAAGGTAGGGTTAGTTCTCAGAGAGACTCTATCCTGATGGAAGATTAGGAAAGGTTGTACTGCCATTAATGCCTGTAACTCAGATACCCTTCTTGCTGAAGTGATTGCTAGCAGGAAAGCAGTTTTCCAAGACAAGAACTGTAGTTCTGCTGTTGCTGCTGGTTCAAAAGGGGGAAGTGTTAACTTTTCCAGTACAAAGTTGAGATCCCAAGTAGGTAAAGGTGGTTTCCTTGGAGGTTTTACATTTTTGATTCCTCTCAAAAACTGCCTGAGTAGAAGATGAGAAAAGACAGGAGGGTCCATGTTGTATTCTGCTGAAATTGCTGATGCATGAATCTTAATGGAGGAGTAAGACAGGCCATTGTGGAACAGTTCTGCTAAGTATTCCAGGATGTGTGCTATGTTTGCCAATGAAACATTTTCTCCTTTGGCTGCACTCCAAATGAGGTATCTTTTCCACTTGGCTGAATAAGTTTTCCTAGTGGAGGGTCTGCGTGCCTCCAGGATAATGTCCTTAACCCTCTGAGATAAATATGGGTTATTTTGTTTTATGCAATATTCCAAGCAGCTAGCTGCAGAATTTCAAGTTTGGATGTAGGATCTTGTAGTTGTTCTGTGTTAGAAGTAAGGGACATAGAGGTAGATGCCATGCGTGTGTCCGAGACATGCTTCTCAGCAGTGGGTACCAATGTTGCCTCGGCCAGTCTGGAGCTATCAGGATTATCCTTGGCTGATCCTCTCTGATCTTCAGTAGGACTTGGTACATCAAAGGAAGAGGTGGGAATGCATATGCTGTCAGGTTTTCCAGCTGAAGGAAAGGAGTCCACCCTCCAAGCAAGTGGGTGGTAAGCACTTGTGCAGAATTTCTACAATTGGTGGTTGTGTGGGCAGGCGAACAGGTCTATTTCTGGTAGCCCCCATTTCTTTGTTATGGCTTTGAATATATCTGGATGCAGCATCCATTCGTGAGCATCCGTGGTAGTTCTGCTTAAGGTGTCTGCTAGAGAATTTTCTTTTCCTGGTACAAATCTGGCCTGAAGTTGAATGTTGAGATTCAGGGCCATATTCCACAGGTCCATTGCCATCCGGCATAGAGGATATGAGTGTGTACCTCCCTGTTTGTTGATGTACCACATGACTGTGGTATTGTCCGTCCTTATCAGCAGATGACCCTGTTGAAGTAGTGGTCTGAATGTCTGGATCGCATGTTTCACTGCCAGTATCTCCTTTAGATTTATGTGTAGACTCAGCTGGTCTTGGGTCCATAGGCCTTGTATACATTTGTCCACCATGTGTGCCCCCCAGCCTAGGTCTGAGGCATCCGTGGTGATGGTCTGGCTTGGATGAGGTTTTTGGAAAGGCAATCCTCTGTTCAACTGACAGGCCTGAGCCCACCACAGGAATTCTTGCTTCAGGCATGGAATTATTGGAATCTGGGCTTCTAGACTGTGCTTGTGTTGAGACCATACATTCCTTAGGTACCATTGTAACTTTCTCATATGCAGCCTGGCATGCGGAATCAATATTATGTAGGATGCCATGTAACCCAGGGCTTGCAGGACTTTCCTTGCAGTAAGCTGAGTTTGTTTTGTTAATGTCATGAAGTAACCTGGTAGTTGCTTTTGTTTTTCTTCTGTGAGACAAGCCATCTGAGTTGATGTGTCCAGTTCTGCACCCAAGAATGTTATCCTTTGGGATGGTACTAGTCTTGACTTTTGCATGTTGTCTGTGTATCCCAAGGCTTGCAATAGTTGTATGCCATTTTCCAAATCTTTTGTTAATTTTGCCTTGTTGTCCGCTTGTATTAGGCAGTCGTCCAGGTATGGGTAAATTTGAATTCCCTGAAGCCTGCAATGAGCAATTACTGATGCCAGGCATTTCATGAATACTCTGGGCGCAGTAGATAAGCCAAAGGGCAATGCTGAGAATTGATAATGCTCTGATCCTGCAAGAAATCTGAGGTGTCTTCTGCAATCTGGTCATATAGGGACGTGCAGGTATGCCTCCTTGAGATCTAGAGTCACCAGCCAAGACTCCTTGCTCAGCATGGGAAGAAGCTGCTGGAGGGTCAGCATTTTGAATTTTGGAACAATGAGGTATGTGTTCAGTGCGGACAAGTCGAGAATAGGTCTCCATTGATTTTCTTTTCTTGGTACAAGGAAAAGCCTGGAGTAAAAACCTTGGCCTTGTTCCATTGGTGGTACCTTTTCTATTGCTCTCATACTTAGTAAGTTGTTGATTTGTCTTAGAGCTTCTGTTTTTTGGCTTGGTGGCAGGTTTGGCATTCCCTCTTTTTGGTAGAGTGTGGAAGTGAAACCTGTAGCCCTTGTCTATTGTTTGTAAAGTCCATTTGTCTCCTGTAATGTAATGTCAGTTGTCGGAAAATAAGGCTAGCTTTCCAAGGGAGCTTCCAGTTGTTCCCTGGTAGGCGGTATCAGAGCCAAGTCATTGTGTCTGTCCTGTGGAAGTGGTTGTAGTTGAATCTGTGGCAGTACTTCGCTGGTTGGTAGGTTGCCACTGACGTCCCCTGTAGGCACCCCTAGATTGATTTCTGCCTCTTGGGTGTCTATTTCTGCCTCTGTGTGCTCTGGAGCTGGCTGGAAAGGACCAATTCGAGGGCCAATTTCTGCTAAACCTCGGAGGTTGGGCCTGTAAGAAATCCTTGACTGTTTGGACAGATTTTGCTTTTTCTTCCACCTTCTTTAGAACCTCCTGTGCAGGGGAGCCAAACAAACTTTGTTTCTCCATGGGAGCATCTAGGAGTTTTGATTTAACATGGTCTGGTAAGGATTGTTCTTTTAACCATGCATGTCTTCGAATCACTGTTCCAGTCATAGCTGATCTAAAGGAAGCCTCCAGTGCATCATAGCCACATTTTAAGAAATGGTTACTGACCTGCTGAGAGTTATGTACCAAATCCTGAAGAGACTTGCGGTCTATAGGTTCAGGAGAGGACAGTTTTTTATTTAGCTGGTCTAACAAAAATTACTGATACTGAATCATGTGAAATTGACAGTTTAAGGCCCTAGCCGAAGAGCAGCAGAAGTATAAACCCTTTTACCCCATCTCTCTAATGCTCTAGATTCCCTTTCAGAGGGAAGAGGGTTTTGGCAGAAGCAGCTGCCACACCTTTAGGGCCCTGTGAAATGGTTTCGGGTCTGCAACAGGAGCCTTATACAAATGGTAATGTGTGTCCGGGACCCTGTAATATCTGTCAGGCTTGGCAGGGGCGGAGGAGAGAATGAGGGGCAGTACAGGCATCATTAAATGCATCATCAACGACTGTTAGTACTGGAGGAATGGCTAAAGGCCTATGCTGTGGTAAGTGTAAAAGTCCTTAGCCTTTTCCTTGAATCTGAAAAATCCTGGCCCTGCCATTGAAATGTTCCTCATAGCATGTAAAGTTTCCACAAAAGAAAATTCTTCAGGAGGAGAAGCAGAAGGAATGGAGTCTTCTGCATCAGAATCCTCATAAGGAGAATATGGGCCTTCCTGAGGGTCTGAAATGTCTGAGCCATCCGAGGAATAGTCCGTAGAGACAGGTTCCGGGGGTTCAGTCCTAGGCCTCTTATCTGAAGGGGGCTGAGAGGCCCTGTCTGGGTGAGGTTGGGATTCCCTGATCAAAGAAATGAGATCCTCAGCCAGGCTGAGTATTTGAGAACTAGAGGTAGGCCTATGTGAGGGAGTTTTAGCAGGTAAGGCCTTAGAAGATTTAGCTGCTTTAGCCCTGGCAAAAGCCTTGATGGACATAGAAGCAGGGGGTCTAGCAGCCCCACATGCAGGGGTAGATATGTCTAAAGGAATAGTGTCTGACAAGTCCTGGGTGCCTGCTTCTGTAGCAGTAAATTCAGTAGCAGATTCAACCATGCTCTGTGAGGCCTCGGCTATAGGAGGCATGCTTTCGGCCAAAGGAAGAACCGAGGACTCGGTTTTAGACGAAACCAAGACACTCGCGGTTGGCCTGACCGTGGTTTCAGCCGAAACCGCGGGCCGCGAGTGTCGGTCCTTTTCCTTGCGCTTTTTAGCTATTTGTGTAGTCGGAGTTTCCGACGGCATTTTGTACGCAAAAGCGGGACCAAAAAACTCCTCTGCAAACTCCGACCGACGTCTACGTGTCCGTCGGTTGAAGGAAGCACAGGCTAGACAAGCTGATATGTCGTGGTCTGGGCCTAAACAAGGAAGGCAGTAAGAGTGGAAATCCTTATGAGGTATTTGTTTCCCACAAGTTAAACAATTATTTACTTTTTCCTGACATCGGCTGAGGCAAGAAAGAGTCCCCAACGGGGTACTTAGCTTTTTAGAAGTCTTCGGTAGTAGAAATCTCTGGATCTGACCGACCGGCACTTGCGAACCGCTTCTGCTTCGGGCACCATGCGGCAAGAAAGACTGGGGAAAATGGCATCGGCTGATGCCTTTATACCCAATAAACAGCAGCTATGACGTCGGGTGAAGTGCGACATCAGCCGAGGCCAGACCCAGACTTTGGAATCCGGCCAACCGAAGGGCTGCCTGAGGCAGGACAACCCATATGTTAGGACTGCAGATGCATCCTTGAAGGACATCGTGGGGAAGAAAAGTAGGGAAGGAGAAAAAGAGTCTGACTATAATAGTAATCAATGGGAGAACGTATCGTGAGTAAAAGCTTATACCAGGGTATGTAGTGCCACCTAGTGGCGACAGGAGAAAGGCTACCAGGGAAGGATACTATTAGAATGGTAACCTAGTTTATTATTTGGAGAGAAAAAGTAATATCTGGAAGGGCGAGGGGGAGAGGCGGGCTGCGGTCGGCTGCTAACACGCTGGAGGCAAGAAGTATTTCTCAATATTTTTGCCTCCCATGACCTTCCTCTTGGGTCTTGCAGAACTCAAGCACAAACAATGTATAATTTGCTTCTTTACGTTTTAAAGTGTGTAGAATTTGCTTAGTACATATGTGATGGACTAGATATCAGGAATTTTTTTTAGAAGATAATTAAACGTATAAAAGCTAAAAATTAACGGTTTCTAATTTAACTTGATTGATTCTAAGGAATTAATATAATAGGGGAGGTTTAGTGAAGGGTTTTAACTGAAGAAGTCCTTGGATAAGGATGAAAAATGCAGTGAATCAGTTAAGCGTTTTATCTGCGAGACCCGAGTGTTTTTGTTTCATTATAGGAGTGGATTTAATAAACTTGTTTTGCTGATTCCTGAGCTGTCTGCTGTTCCTTACCTGCACCTCTAGATTGTATGTTTGGATTGTTTTGGCATAAAGTAAACTCGGATACCCCTTTAGGCATGAAAGATTAGTTCTCAATGAAACCCAGTCTCTGTGGAAAAAGAGAGGTGGGTGACTCACCATATGAACCTGAAACTCTGATACTACTCTTACAGAGGTCAGAACAATCAGTAGACAATTTTCCATGTTAAGAACCTCAAGTCAGCCTGATCAGCTGGTTCAAATGGAGCAAGTGTTAGCTTTTTTTAACACAAAATTAAGATTGCAAGGAGGAACCACTAGTTTTCTTAGAGGTGTCTCATGCAAAACTCTTTCAAAATCATTTTCACATGAGAATGTATAGAAATGGGTAGACATTAATTTTTATTTATTTACTGAAATTTGTTTACCGGGAAGGTCCACTGGGCTAGAGAGATCATTTTTAGTGGAGAATCAGGGAGAAAAGCTCCAATTGCATATTAAAAGCTCCATTACTTATCAACAACAACCAATTGGGTTACAGAGTTTACAAAATTTCCTACAATACAGAATAATTGATACAAAAGACAATATGAGACAAATGTTGACATTAGAGTAAGGGAAAAGCAGTTTAGGTTACACTGAACAGGTTTGACAAATTAAAGAAGCAATGGTATTGCTTTCATGTTGCAACTTTCATGTTATTGCTTCAGTTTCTAAATCAGAATATGAGCATGGAGGAAGTGCAAGAAACGACAGTGAGGAAAATACATGCAGACAGAAGCTTAATAGGATATAGTTTTGTAGGTTGTATGCCTAGGTGAGTAAAGACTGTGGTGGTGATGCTGCGGTAGCATTGTCGCCTCACAGACATTGCCCGTTCGATTCTCAGTTAGAGCGTCTTCTGTGTGTCGACATGCGTGAATGGGCGTTCCTTCGTTGAAGGTTGTGCTTTAGGCCTGGCAAGCCAGCACGTAAAAATTTACTGCCAATTATTAGCGGACCGGAGTTCCGCTGTGGCAACCCCTAACCGGAAAAAGCCGAAAAACACAATCAATCAATCAATCATTCCTAGGTGAGTAAAGGAGATACTAAGGTGAATTCAGGAAGAACTGGGTTAATTCTACTGGAAAGCTATTAAGTTATGGAGGTTATATAGTTAGGAAGAAGCAACACTAGGTCTGGGGAGGAGGAGTTAAGTAATGGCGTCAGTCTGGTGGAGCAGTTCCAAATCCAGTTAGAGAGGAGATGCATGTGTAGGGCATAGGGTGGGCTGTAGCTTGGAGCAGACATGTGAGGGGAGATGGTTCCAGAATCTAGCAATGGTCCAGCAGTATATGAGTTTACCTGCAGATAGGTTGGGTTTGTGGATTTACAGTAGGTTACAGTAGGTTTTGGTTTTCAGATTGAAGTGACCTAGGAGGACAGTAAGGGGAAAATAAGAAGCTGACTGCAGGCAGTCTTGTGGTTTGTAGATAAGTTTATGAGAGTTAGTAAGCTGAAGCCATAGTAGGTAATGTGGGAATTCGAGACACTGGAGACTTCTCAAGGCTGTGCAGTGGTGGGTAGAATTACGGGAGTTAAAGGCAAATTTGGCTAACTTATTGTAGCAGGACTCTTGTTTCAGTGAGGACTGGAGGTCGGTTAGTATGGGGTCACCGTAGGTTAAAGAGGGAAGCAAGTAAGAAAGGGCTAAAGCTTGTTTTGTTGGTGAGGAGAGGAATGTACTCTGCCTGTAAAGTAGGCCAAGATTTTTATGGGGTTTTGATATGTTGCACTGGATATGGAAATCAAATTTTAGATTTTCATCTATAATGACTCCTAACAAATTGGTACTAGCTACAATTTAAATTTTTATTGAGTTCAGTGAGAGAATGTTAAAATCTTGTTTATTAATAGCAGTATTCTTTTTTAGGGGTAAACATAAGCTTAGTTTTTTTTGGCATTTAGGAAGAAATGATTTTTGCGAAGCCAAGTCTCAATAGTGGAGAAGGCTTTTTGGGTCATTTGTTGTACAATCATGGGGTTAGGTGCAGAGCAGACTACAGTTGAGTCGTCTGTATACTGGACTAGGTAGGTGTGGGGTAATGCATGGTGAAGGTTATTTTTGACTATGTTAAAAAGAAGGGGACCTAAGATAGATCCTTGTGGGACACCAGTAGGGTTATGGAGGTAGGAAGAGAGAATATTGCCATTTGACAGCATGTTGCCTATCTGAGAGATAGCTTCTAAACTAGTTAAGAGACTGAGAAGAAAGGCCTATGGAAGAGAGTTGAGACAGAAGGATAGTATGGGATATGGTGTCAAATGCTTTAGAATCTCGAGATATGGCAGATGCTATAGAGCCAGAGTCACAAATCTTGTTTATGGTGTTCAGAAAGGATACAGTGGAAGTGCTGTGGCCGGGACGGAATCCATACTGGGTGGGGGAGAGGATGCTGTTGCAGAGCAAATAGTTAACCAATTGTTTTTGGATGCATTTTTCGAGAATTTTAGATATCGGGTACAGATGAGCTATAGGTCGGAAGTTAGAAATATCGGAGGATGTACCACCTTTGTGGAGGGTAAGGATAATGGCTTTTTTTCCAAATAGAGGGAAAAAGAAGTTATGTACTCACCGTAACATTCCCTCTGAGTAGGTACTTCATTTGTCTGCAACCTGCGGGTATCGGATCCAACCTCGGATCTGAGCTGGCAGCTTTACTAACTAAAAGATCCGAGCTCCTGGCTCCTCCCCTTTACCCATAACCCCCTGCTACATGCTCCCTTTCCTCAGATCAAGTTTGATTAATCTAACAACTAAGACCCTCGACAGAGAACCAAGTAATGCCTAAACACATGAAACAATCTCAATCATGATCAGGAACCACGATAATGGTTAGGGGGCATGGGGGGGGGGGTTGGTTGCAGACAAATGAAGTACCTACTCAGATGGAATGTTATGGTGAGTACATAACTTCTTTATCTGAAGTAGTTACTTCATTTGCTCTGCAACCTGTGGGACAGAGTCCCCAGCTACCTAAAACCTTGGGAGACCCTCAAGGAAGGATATTCCGAAGCACCGCGGAGCCAAAGGAAGCCTTACTCCTGGATATCATATCCAATTTATAATGAGAAATGAATGTATGGGAAGAGGACCAAGTAGCTGCTGAACATATGTCGCCCAGGGGAACCCTGGACTAGAAGGCTGCTGATGTGGCTATGGATCGGATTGAGTGGGCATGGACTCCGATAGGAGCAGGTTTACCTGAGGCTACATACGCATGAATGATGCACTGTGAAATCCAATTTGATAAGGTAACTTTGGTAATAGCTCTACCCAGAGCAGATTTGGCAAAGGACGCAAACAATTGATCAGCCTTGCGAGTATCCTTCGTCCTGTGCAAGTAAAAACGTAGTTGTCTATGTACATCCAACTTGTGTAATTTGTATTCCCCTTTGTTCTGAAAGTTGGGAAAGAACACTGGTAAATTAATCGACTGATTAATATTTGACTCCAAAGCCACCTTTGGTAAGAAGGAAGGGTTAGTCTTGAGAGACACTCTATCCCTACGAAAGATTAGATAAGGGGGTTTCATGCAAAGGGCTTGAAGTTCTGAAACCCTCCTGGCTGAAGTAATAGCAACTAGAAAGGCTGTTTTCCATGATAAGAACTTTAATGGAACTAAGGCGGCAGGCTCAAAAGGTGGGCTTGTCAATGCTTGTAAAACCAAAGTTGGGTCCCATGGTGGGACCACAGTCTTAACTGGTGGTTTCAATAGAAATATACCTTTCAAGAAGGTTTTGCATATCTTCACAGAAGCTAAAGATCCCAGCCCATCCCCTACATGAAAATGGGAAATGGCTGCCAATTGTACTTTAACTGTAGATGCACTGGCTCCTTGATGAAAAATGTGTGACAGAAAATCAAGAACCGCTGGAACAGGGACGGTAAATGGATCTAATCCCTTGTCCTTAGCCCAGACAGAAAAACGCTTCCATTTACTACTGTAAATTTTCCTGGTAGCAGGCTTGTGCGCCGCTACCAGAATGGTCTTTACTGGTGATGAGATGCGGGGAGTCCTTGCCAATCAGTGGAACTGGATCAACCAAGCTGCGAGCTTGAGGTTTACCAGGTTCGGGGGGTTGCAATCCCGCAGGTTGCGAAATCAGATCCGGAATGGGATCTTAGATCCATGGAGGAACTACACTGTGAGACCGCAGAGAAGGGAACCAGATCAGGCGAGGCCAGAATGGGGCTATGAGGATAATTCTGCCCCCCAACTGATGTGCTTTCTGAATGAACTTCGTCATAAGAGGAAGGGGGGATAAGTATAGAGGAGACCAGGTGGCCAAGCATGAACCAGAGCATCTCTGGGGCTCTCCTCCCCTGATGGGGGAAGTATCGCGAAAAACTCGCTGCACTTTGTGTTTGACGGAGAAGCAAAAAGATCGCAGCAAGGTAGACCCCATTTGAGGAAGATCTGTTTCGCAACTGATGGTTTCAGAGACCACTCGTACGGTGTGAGGATCACACGACTCAATTTGTCCGTCAGAATGTTGGACCGACCCAGAATGTGCATTGCTACTAGAAAGCGGTTGGTGGATATCGCCCACTCCCAAACTCTCATAGCCTCCCGACAAAGGGGATAAGATCTGGTCCCTCCCTGTTTGTTTATGTACCAGACTACCGCCGTGTTGTCTGTTTGAACCGCAATTGTCCCTAGAGGAAGAAGGTCATGGAGAGCTTGCAACGCCAGAAGCACCCCCCTCATCTCTAGGACACTGATATGCAAAGCAGTCTCTCTAAGGGGGTCCACGTGCCTTGGACGGTTCTGCCCAAAGAATGCCCCCCCACCCGAAGTGAGAAGCATCCGTGGTCAACGTGGTTTTGGGCGGAAGCATCACGAAGGGTCTCCCTTCCCGCAGCTCCCGTGAGCGAAGTCACCAGAGGAGGGAGTCCCTGCAAGCCCTGCTCAGGGGAATAGGGGTGTTCAACGGATGTAGCAACAGAGACCATTGGACTTGAAGGGTCCACTGCAGAATCCTCATTCGTAGATGCACGTGTAGGCAAAGACTGATTGCCGCCGCCATAGAGCCTAGTGCTCTCAGGACTAACTCTGCCGATGGAGCTGGGTTCTGAAGGAGGGCTATAACCTGACATGACAAACTGTTCACCCTGTCTGAAGTTGGTAGGGCCTGAGAGAGGCGAGTGTCCAATTTGGCCCCTATAAATTCCAGAACCTGCACAGGATGAAGAAAGGACTTTTGAAGGTTTACCAAAATGCCCAAACTCTGGGCAAGAGTTAGAGCATAATACCTGGCAACACACAGGTGATGCCTGTTGGAGGCGGTGAGGAGCCAGTCGTTCAGGTATGGAAAGAACTGAATGCCCTGGAGACTCAGGTGGGCTGCAACCACTGCCATGACCTTGGTGAATACCCTGGGGGCTGAAGAACCCTGAATTGATAATGACTGGCTCCCAGCCGGAAGCGGAGAAACCTCCTGGATCGTCTGTCCATCAAAACGTGGTAGTATGCATCCTTGAGGTCTATGGAGCACATCCAGTCGTCCTCCTGAAGGAGGGGGGAGAATTGATTGAAGAGTGACCATCCAGAATTTCTCTTTGGGAATGAACAGGTTCAGGGAAGAAAGATCTAGAATCGGTCTTAAGTCCCCCATCTTTTTTGGCACTAAAAAGAACATAGAGTAATAGCCCAATCCGAACTGGTCTGGGGGGACGCACTGGATGGCTCTTTTTTCTAGCAGCTTCGAAATCTCTGAAGCTGCCACCTCCCTTTGATCGGGTGGGACATCAGGGAGGCACTTCATGGGGGGGGGACTTAGGAAGGGAATGGAATAACCTCTGGATATGATTCGGAGCACCCATCGATCCATTGTGATGGACTCTCAATTTAGTAGGTGCTCCGACAAATGCCCCCCCCCGACTGCCTCCAGAGAGGGAAAGCCGGGTAAGCCCTCAGGGCAGTTGCGCGGGCCTGTCCGAGAAAGGTTCTCTAGACCCAAAGTTATGCGCCCCCCCCTCTGCCTCTGGGCCGGCGTCCACCTTGTCCTCCTCTGCCTCTGAAGGATGAGGGGTCCGAAGCTGGGTGGGACTGCTGAGACTTCTGGAACCACATCTTCTTTTGTCCCCTTTGATTCCTGGAAAAGGATCGCTGGGGATTAGAGAAGCAGACCCCGACGGCAGACAGCATCTTCCCGTCATTTTCGCTTTGGACCAGCGTCTCGCGGACGGTCTTGCCAAAGAGCAAAGAACCGTCAAATTGGCACGATCGCGAAGGACGCCTTAAAGGGTTCTGCAAAATTGCAAAGGTGGAGCCAGGCGTGATGCCACAAGACGACCCCTGCTCCGCTAGCTCTAGCGGCTCCCTCCGTAGCATGGGAGAGTAGCCGCATGGACGTGTTAGATATAGACTTTAGAGTGGCCATATGAGTCGAGAAAGTCCTCTTATCCTCGACCGTCATGGACTCTGGTGGAGCTGCAGCATATTCCTTTATTAGGTCTCGCTGGAGTCTGATGATGTGTGCCATGTAGTTCAGCGCCCTTACAGAGAAGGTGGCTGAAGTGAACATCCGCTTCCCAATGCGGTCCAACGTCTGAGATTCCTTATCCGGAGGATGGACCGAGGAACTCTCCTGTGCGAGTTCCTTCTTTGTGGCAGCCGTCACCAACATGGCATCCACAGGTGAACCCTTAGACCAGGCCTGCCTATCAAGGGGAGGGCTCAGAATTTTATCTGGCCTTCTTGGAATTGGCTCCATGGTGTCCGGCTTCTTCAACGCCCTGGTAGTAATTAAGTCTACCAGGGGGTCAGCCGGGGGGGGATACCCAGGAGGTAGACGGGCCTGCCTCAAACGCCTCCAGAAACATGGACTCGTCCGAGGAAGGTTTTTGGGCAGACCACCCCCCCCCCTCTAATTCACATCCTCAGGGGGTGACCTTGGGGAACCTTTCCCTTCATCCAAATCCGTGTCTTTCAAGAGGGACTCCGGGGAGTCCAGGTGCCTCCTTTTACACTTCCGTTTGCGAGGGACCTCCTTGGTGGGACACTACAAGGACTGCTCACCTACGGGGTCCTGTTCCTCTAAGGGAACTAACTGGAGGGTCGGGGCAGGCTATCCCAGTGGTCGGATGATGGAGGATAGACCCAAATGCATAGGGGGGGGTGGGAGGATCCATCGCCCGGACCGGGGATCTGGAAGGTCTCAACAGAACCCTCTCCACTACCTCAAACGCCGAAGGCAAGCCGTTTTCCCCAGGCTCTGAAAGCAGCCTCCTTGGCTCCGAAGTAGGGATCGGTGTCGGAGCCAACGCGGTCGGATCCGAGAGGGAAGTGTGCTCCGGCCTGAACAGCGCCAAAGACACACACACCCCTACGGATCTGACGCTCGGCTCTCAGCACCGAGAGCTAGGATCCGACACGCTCGAGGGTACATTCGGCGTCGAAGTTACCGGAACTATTGGCGCCGACAACTCCCCAGTTCCGAAAGGGCCCGGATCCGATGACTCCGAAACTCGAAAACGGGTTGGAGAAGGAGCTATTGGGGCAAAAAGAGGGGCTGCTCTTCCCCCTGGGGGGGGGGGAGGCAGGAGCACCCCCATCTGCATCTGAGTCTGCAAAAATCGACGCATCATCTGATCCATGTCCGCGTCGGTCAGGCTTCTTGTAGATCTAGAAGAGGTCATAGAGGCAGGCCAGGAGGGCCGCCTCGATGACCTCGAGGGAGACTGGTCCTCCTCCTCCGGCTCCAGTGAGAAACAAGGCAAACGGAGCCGAGAGGGAGAGGATCTGGAAGCCCTCATAGAGGGACTAGCAACTTTAGATGGCAGGGCTGAGGGATGAGTCTCAGCCCGCCTCTTGTGGCTTCTATGTTTTTCCTTTTCTTTGTGCCTCTTCTCTCTGGTAGAGGCAGAAGAGTCCCCTGAACCCTGCACAGAAAAGGGAGGTTGAGTCCCAGGCAGAGTCGGGGGATCTAAAGGCACGGGGGCTGCAGTAGCAGCCTGTGTCTTAGAGGGAGAGGAAGAAGTGTCCTGTGGTAACAAACCCGCCAGGATCAACTTGTTCTTCCTATCCCTGATGGCCCGAGGGTTGAACGCTGCACATATCTGGCAGCTGGTGGACAAGTGGGCCACCCCCAGACACAAAACACACTGAGTGTGGCCATCAGCTGGGGAAAGCTTACGGCCACACTCAGTGCATTTAGAAAAAAACGGCTTTGGGCCCTTCAGCCATCACACTAAACACACACTCACACTAAGGGGAGGGAAACACAAAAATAAGCATAATTTACCACAAAAAATTTAAACTAAGGCTATCACTCGACGATTGGAGACTATATCACTCACACACTACCTAAAAATCAACTTTTCTCTGACTTTTTTGAAATACAAACTGGAAAGGTTCTCACCAACGCCTTAGGAGCTCTTCACTAGAAGCTTCTTTCAGCAGCGGCAAACGAGATCTGAGGAAAGGGAGCATATAGCAGGGGGTGATGGGTAAAGGGGAGGAGCCAGGAGCTCTGATCTTTTAGCTAGTAAAGCTGCCGGCTCGGATCTGAGGTCGGATCCGATACCCACAGGTTGCAGAGCAAATGAAGTAACTACTTCAGAGCATATGATTCATGAATTGATCTATTAATTAAAATGGTAATAGGATAGGCTACTGCTTCAGCAGCTATTTTAAGGAATTTGGCGGGCATGCTGTCAGCCGAGTTGGAGCAGGGTTTTAGATTTAACAAGAGTTTCTTAATACAGGAGGTAGGGCTAGAGGAGAGAATAAATTCAGTTTGAGTGGGAGATTTGTTACAGCTTAGTGTGGTTGTGTTAGAGGGTGAGATGTTGTGAGGTAGCTGCGAAGAGGAGGAGAATGTAGGATGAGAGTTAGCTTGTAGAGGAGAGGAAAAGGAAGCAGTAAGATTAGCTATAGTGTCAATAAAATCAATCACTCCATGTAGGTTCACTGACAGGATGCAGCTTGGTACGGGAGGAGGCTGGACATCTTATGTATCCAAGAGACAAGATGGAAGGGCAGGGCAACAAAGCCACTTGATTTGGGATCCAGAGTCTACTACTCAGGAGAAGGAGAAGCTAGAAATAGTGTGGGAAATGTGGTGAGAGAGAGCCTTCAGAAGGCAGTGAGAGATGTGAACAGAATTAGTGATACTCATGGCAATCAGACTACATGGTAATGATAGAGCAGTATTCATAATCTCAGCCTATGCCCTACAGCAGGGTTGTGACAGTGAAAAAAAAAAACAGTGCATTCATACAGCAGTTGTAGGACCTACTAGATAAAGCAGGACAACATGAATTGGTGTTGATAATGGGTGACCTGAATGCACATATCGGGACAGACAGAACAGGAGAGGGGAACTGCATGGGTCCACAGTCATCCCCAGTGAAACAGTCGGCCCACAGCATAAACTACTAGCTGCTGCAATCAGCTGCAAGCAGTGGTCATAGAAGGTTCTAAGGTCAGCAAAGACCAGGCTGAAGACCTGGGAGTTGACTGCAGGAAAAAGTACAACAGTTCAATAAATTACTCAAGGATCTTGTACCCCAAGAACAGTAGGAAATAGGTGGCATTGAATAATGGTAGTGCATCAAAATAACATGTGTGAGAACTACAGAACAGATATGTAACAAAGCCAGGTATGGAAATGGGGTATATTAAAGAAATATGGTGGTGAAATTCCAGGAAGTCATCAAAAAAAAAAAAAAAGAGTGCACGAAAAAGTGAGAGATAAAAAAGATGGACCAGGCTAAGAAGGACTACAGGTTGGCTAACAAAGAAGCTAAAAAAGGAGTTGCAATAACACAGAAGAGGGAATCAGGGGCACTCTACCAGCTTCTGGAAAGTGACTCAGTAGGTGGAGCAAAGAAACAATCACATTGCAAGGCCTTTGGGAAAGCTGACATACCCGCTAATTACATTACAGACAGCACCCCCTAAGAGCAGAACTAGTGGTACATGATCTGGGGAATCATGATGATAGCAACTCGAACTTTGACCACCATGTATCCACAGCAGTAAGGAAATCCTTCTATGTGACATATCTTACAAGTAAAAGCACTGCAACTAGATCTAAGGATGTTATAGTTCCCATTGTACTTGGCCCTCATGAGACCAAAAATTGAGCACAATGCTCCCGTTTTGCATGCACCTCACCAGACACCTGCAACAATTAGAGAGATCACAGAGGTTTCTCACCAAGAAGTTACAGGATATATAAAACAAGTCTTGCAGGGAAAAGCTGAAAGCCCTGTCACTGCATTCTGTTTCCTACAGTTTGCTAAGGGATTACCTGTGTCTGGCTTACAGGGCAGTGTCTGACCCGGCCATGATGGAAATGCTTCACATTCGTAAATCAAACTGCAAATGGGTCACTTGCTCCAGGGATCTTAGCCTAGCCTCTGACATGAACAGGTCATGATGGACAGACAGATACATCTCCCAGAGACTGCCACTTCACTGGAACAAGCTTTCAATTCCTGTGAAACAGAGCCCCTTCTCTGACTCTTCAAATGCAGCCTAGATCAATGAATGGGTGACCACAAATTCACTCCTGGGGTGTCACCCATGTCCCTCCTGGACAAAGGAATCAGTTAATAACTACCAAAGACCCTTACCTCTACAAACTTCACTCACCTAACCACTGACAACTGGGGCAACTCGGGGGGGGGGGGGGGTGGCTAGGCTTTTCACAGAACTAGGGTTGTTAGCCTAGTAATCTATGAGAAAATTAATGTTAATGCAAAACCAGTTATTCTGGCAAATTTCTAAGTTTACTGTAACAGCACTTATATTCTCTCCCTGAATTTAGGCCTTGTCCCCCATTACATTTTGGCTTTGTCAAGAATTCACGCATTACAAAGTTGAGAGATAGACACAACATACCTGTGTGCTGTGGTCATCTGTGTTTAACGTGCATGGTGTAACAGAGAAGGATGGTGCAGAGCTGGCTTACAAATGCCCTGTTGAGGGAGCTTCAGTTGTCAGCAGAGTGGGCTTGCTCCAACAACTGCCGAGTGCCCTGAGTGGATTATCAACAGCAGCAGCTGTAGTCCCTAAAGCTGTTGCATTTCTACTGTATGGAGATTTGGAAAAGCAGCACAGTTCACTGATTTGGTGTGTGTGTGTGTGTCTCTAGATATGTGTACGGACTGACATCTGACCTGATGAGGGGACCTGCTGCAACAAATGTTGGGTGCCCTAAACATGGATGATGTAACAGAGATAAACTGACATATTGCATGATGATGGAGCTTCTGATATCAGTGCAGTGTGCTTGGAGTAACAGCTGTGGGCCCCTCCCCTTACCTGATGGAACATGGATTCTGTAGAGAGGTGGACAGAGTCTCATGGTTAATGGGCATGCAGTGCATATATGTGGGTCTGTCCCTTTGTTGGTGTGTTGGTCAGATACAAGATGTAATGAAAAAAATGTGTTTAATGGTTTTTGTTAATTTATCTGTATTATGTCTATCATTAAACTATATAGGTAATATCATGACAGTATGCTTTAAGATGCCCAGGACACAAATACTTCACTTGCTGAATGGTGCATCTTTGCCCTTCCTACAGTACCTTTATTGTTGTGACATGTGGGAAGGGGTAATGACAAGCTGAGTATGCTGAATTTGCATGTGTGTTAAAAGTGTGAAGGGTGTTTCTGTAAATGTATTTGAATCCCTTTTGTATTTTATTTGATGAGGGAAATTTCTCCCCTTGTATAGAATTACTCAACTACTGTTTAAATGTTTTAGAATCTTTTGTGGAACTTTTCTCCTCAGACCTCCACTGAAAACGGGTCAGTAATTCAGTCGGACTTTCCCAGTTATGAAAGGACAAATAAAATAAATATATCAAAGTTACATAAAGCATGGCCGCGGTGGTGCAGTGGTTAGCATTGTCACCTCACAGCAAGAGGTTCTCCTGTTCGATTCTCAGCTGGAGCACCTTCTGTGTGGAGTCTGCATGTCCTCCCCATGGTTGAGTGACATTAAAGACATGCAGGTAGGTGCGTGCGTGAATGGGTGTGCCTTCCTTGAAGGTTGGGCATCGGGCTGGGGCTGGCACCTCGGCACCGTAAAAATCCACTGCTAATCATTAGCGGACCGGAGTTCCGCTGTGGCAACCCCTAACTGGAAAAAGCCGAAAGACATCAAAGTTACATAAAGCGCAGGTATGGGTGAGTGTGGGTGCACTCATGCATGCTTGTGTTAGGACTCAAACATTGACCCCTTGCAGTGCTAAATGTCTTGGTGTGTGTCTGCGCACACACTGTGTGGAACAAAGCAACAGGAAAACTTAACTGATGTCTAGTTGTTTGAAAGCTGATGTCAGTAGTGTATTTACTACAGCCAGTACATGTAGCAACAAACTGACAGCAACACCTGTGTTAGTTCGCGTTAGTCATTGCTTCATTTAGAAAAGGGTTGTTAGAACGCAATGGTTCACTGGTACTCTTGGGTATTGCTTCAGTCAGTATGTGTATGTCTCTCTAATTTGCTGCTTGCAATGGGCATCTGCAAATTGGCTACAGTGTCTGAGTTACAGGAAGTAAATAACCAAAGTGACAACTACTCTGAGTGGGAGATGACAAGCACTGTGTAATAAGTGTAGTACGCCTAGAGAGAGGAAAATACAGTTACAACAGGCTACACAGAGGCTGCTAGTTGATCAAATACAAGCTATTTCAAAATTACTGTTGAATAAAATGTGATGGCTGAAGTAGTCACTTGCATCTGCCCTCTAAATGAAATGTCAGAAATTTTGTGTAACTGAATAGAAAATGTTATTGTAGCAGTGTACACCAGAAAACACAGTTTGAGAGAAAAATAGCTAAAGACTCAAAAGACAATCATAAGGCCTTCTTTAGCTATGTTAGAAACCTGGGAGGAAACTCCCAGATATGCTCAGAACTAGTTCAAAATGATGTGAAGATTACTGATCCTACAGACATTGCCAACATACTGGCTGACAGGTTCAGTGCAAACTTCCCCCCACCCTCCCCCCCAAAAGGAGAGATATCTATACCAAGCGATTGCAGCCCCCCAAACATCTCCAACGCCCAAGTGAGAACTGCTCTCTCCAAAGCAAAAAACACAGCATCCATGGGACCTGATGGTGTCCCCGGCTGTGTGCTCCACGAACTCAATGAGGAATTAAACCCACAGCTAGGACAGCTGTTTAATCATAGTCTCACCTCTGGATATGTACCCAGGGAGTGGCGCACTGCAACTGTGGTCCCACTTCACAAAGGCGGTGCCTCCACCGACCCTGGAAATTACCGCCCATTAGCTTGACAAGCCTTATCTGCAAAGCCATGGAGAGGATCATAATGGACCTCATAAATAAAGACATAGGGAATTTGCAGACTTTGGATCCATCCCAGTTTGGCTTTGTCAAAGGCAGATCATGCCTTCTAAACTTGGTTGACTTTTTCGAAACAGTCACCAAAGCCATTGATGAGGGAAAGGCAGTCCATACAGCCTACCTCGATCTGGCGAAGGCCTTCGATACAATACCCCACTCGGGTATCATTGAAAGCTCATCAGCTTAAATGTTAACCCATACATCACAAGATGGGTTGCAAACTGGCTGAGTGACAGAACCCACAGGGTCAGAGTTGCTGGCGCCATGTCAGACTCAAAGCCTGTCACAAGTGGTGTACCACAGGGCTCAGTCCTGGGCCCACTCTTGTTTGGCATCTACTTTTCCGAAGTACAAGCAAACACAGGAGGGTTATGGCTGACAAAGTTTGCAGATGACTGCAAACTGGGCGCCATAGTAGAAAACACATCTGACACAGATATCCTTCAGAAGGGTCTCACAGAAACAGATAACTGGTGCCAGAGCCATGGCCTAAAGTTAAATGCCAAAAAATGCATAGTCATACCCTTCGGGAAAAACAAGGTTACCCCTAGCTACCAAATAGGTGGCAATCCACTGAGCACAGAAGAAGTTATCAGGGACCTGGGGACCCAGGTTGATAGTAGTCTGTCATTCGACACCCATGTAGCTAAAGTAGTTAGGAAGACCTTCTACATTGCCCACCTTATCATGAAGGGATTCTCATCTAGATCAAGGGAGGTCATAGTCTCCCTATACTCATCACTCATCAGACCAATGATTGAGTACAATGCCCCATTCGGAATGTATCTGACCCGACACTTGCAGCAGCTGGAGAGGCCACAAAAGTTCCTCACCAAAAGGATAAAGGGTCTCAAACATCTGTCCTATGCTGCCCGACTGAAAGAACTCCAGCTCTATTCAGTCGCTTACCGCTTGCTCAGAGGTGACCTTTGCCTAACATACAAGGCCATGTCAAACCCAGATTTGATGAATATGCTTCACCTCAAAAAATCTAGATCCATCAGAGCCACAAGGGCGGGACACTTAAACCTCGACACGGCTATTAATAGGACGTGCTGGAGGGATAGATTCATCACCCAAAGACTCCCTATGCTGTGGAATAAAATCCCGGTATATGTGAGGCAGAGCACCTCGCTGGCCTTGTTCAAGAGAAATCTTGACCAATGGATGGGAGATCGCAGATATACCCCAGGGATTACCTCAGTGTCACTGCTCGACAGAGGCACAGCAAAATAATGGGTATAGTTCCCCATACTAAAGGGGTGGCGTAAGCCACAAAACTATGGGCTAGGCTTGTAAATGCCCTCGGGCAGATAGCCTAGTATGAACCTATGAACCTATGAACCTATATGCACCCTGTTTGGGACAGTGATAGTAGGCGCTGTATTATGATTAAAAAACAATGTATATGAACATTTTAAAGTAGTAGTAATGAAAAGTATAAGGAGACTTCAGTGTCCCGACCATTAGGCAACAAGGCTAAGGACTGCATTGTTATGTGAAGCTCTAAAATCATTCTTTACTTGATAAGAGCATTAGCTTTCAGATACATTCACATCTATGGGCAGCTGATATGAATTGCAATCTGTGTAAGCTGCAGGGCATAGTTTCAGGAATACTTAACCTTTACATTAAGGATTTATAAAAGCATTTTGAAACAATTGACTGGGAAAGTGCTATTCAGATAACTAGAGCAAGGAGTGATGTGAGGGAACACTTTTATAGGCACACAAAGCAGACTGATCTATTCAATGTGTTTTGTTATACACAGGTGACTAATTAGCTGAACTCTAAAGGCAGGAAATGCAATGCTCTTTCTGGCTGAACCAACAAGTAAAAAGGTCACTTAGACAAACCATTTAGTAAAAACTACAACAGCAACCTAGGCACGCTAGAATTTTCACTTTGTGATACTTTAAACCTCCTGGAATAGAGGCCCATGGGATATATGCAAATGACCCTTAAGGACAAGCTATATGGCTTCGGAATGTCCATGACCTTTTCCTTTTATAGTTTTATGGATAAATTCAGGCCAATAAAGCCAAACACCACTATCTGTGGACATGCACGTTTCTACCTCCTTATAACCTTGTCAGCACAGCATAAGCAGACTGTTTGGATTTACTCTAGAAACACAGGGTCTTTAAACCCAGCTGATGTCCATAACCATTAAGGTGTCTTGCAAAATATCGCAACTAAAACAAGACCAGCAAGTAAAAAAAAAAAAATCACACAGTTGGCCTGAATTTCTCCATAAAAATTTGAAAAGGAGCAAGTCATGGACATTCAGAAGCCATACAGCTTAAACATGATGTCCTTAAGGGTTCATTTGCATATATACCATGGGCCTCAGGAGGTTTAAGGTATCACACAGTGAAAAACTCTAGCTTGGCTAGGCTTTTCTTGTAGTTTTTACTCTTTCGGCTGAAGAGAGAATATGTGAGGAGTAACTTAAGAATCAAAAGCAGGCAACAGTTGAAGGTCTCAAAAATGTCTGTTACCTTGGCAATAGACTGATAAATCTGGAAATTTTTTTTCACAGAATGCGCATCACATCAGTAGAAAACACATTTGTAAGAGGCACATCAGGACAACAGAGACCTCTCAAAATTAGCACCGCTTCCAAGTTCTTCCATTTTAAGTGAATGGAACTGTGATGCGACAGTCCGACCATTGGCATTGTAATCTCAAATTTAGTACTCTCAGTGCATTATGGGAAAGATTTAACTTAAGAAAACAATCTCTTATCAGGATGCCCCCCCCCCCCCCCCCACCACAAGGAAGGCATTCAGGGTTACAAAAATAAAATTGGTAGTGACTACATTTGACTGGTGCAGAGAGATTTGCAAAGTGCAGAACTTCAAGAGGAGATAAAAAAAATATATATATATATATATATATATATATATATATATATATATATATATATATTAATATTTTGCCCATAGTGGTCCTTTAAATAAGGAAGAAGGGGTAACAGGTTGTACAGTGACAGCACTTTGAACTTGAACACCATCACAGACAGTTTTAGTAAAGAAAGACCCAGAACTGGTCTCCAGACATTTTCTTTGTTTGACATCAAAGACGTCCTCTAAATAAAATTCCTTTCCAAACTGGTAAAGAGGGATTGGTTGTATTACTCCCTGTGACAACATATGTTGAATGACAGGAGGACAGGAGTCTGGTCTGGAAGATGAGAAATTCCCCCCTGAAAGGAATTTCCTCCCACTGCCATCTGTAACCATGATTTATAATCTTCGGAACCCATTTGTCTGAAATTATCTGTTGTCAAAGATGGAAATAAAGAAAGATTCAGACTTTCTGGAAGTTTTGTCTGCCCAGCAATGAAAAGCACAAACCAACCACTAATCCTAGAAAACTGACAGAGAAGCACTTTCTTTGGCAGCAGAAAAGCTCTGAAAGGCTTGGCACTCAAACCTATCTTTTTAGACAGCTACACTGCATCTGTATAACTGAGAGCATGGAAGGTGCCCTGAAGCTTTGGAAGCTGGCTGGCTGTTATATCCTTGGCAGGATATAACCCATGTAAGTTTAGACTACTGCAGCAGTATTCAATGTGATAAACATCACATATGTCAGACTGCATGACTTAAAGTACAGCATGAAGACTTAAGGGGGCATATTTAAATGAGCTGTGGAAAGAACTAGAAAACAGAGAGGTAAACAAAACATTTGTGCAAGACTAGTGAAGGAAAACTTGTAAAAATAATGATAAAGCATAAAGATGGCAGGAACCCAACAGAAGCAGAAGCAGAATATATTAGGAGGTATCAGAAATATACATAACAACCCTGGAATAACTGATGCATGCATATTTTCCAATTTACAGCTAGACATCCTAAAGAATGAAATTAACTAGACAGAAGCCTTGCTAATACAGCCACAGGTGTTCCAGTGCTGCTTGGAATTTGCCAGCAAATGTGTAAAATCCAAAAACGACCATTAGACAATTTAGTGGCTTCCCCTGTGGTAGAAGGTAGTAGTAATCCACAAAAACAAGTAAACAACTGAGAGGCAAAAAGTACAGTTTTGTACCTACCATAAATGTAGATGTTCAAGTGTATACACTGCTGCAGTCATTACACTTGGGCAATCCTGTCGTCAGGCGGTTCCCCAATCGGCCTGAGTTCCAAAGTCTTGGTCCGGCGTCGGTTGCTGTTGCCTCCTCCCTGACGTCAGTGCGACAGGGATATATAAGATGCAGCAGACACCATTTTCTTCAGTTTTTCTTGCCCCAGATGTCAGGTGCCCCCAAATAGGTAGGCAATTCAAATTGCTAATAAAAAATACATAAGAAAAGCAAACAACAACTTTCAGCTACCAGCAAATACTCCCCATAGGTAGTAAAGGGTAGAAGACTTAGGTATGCACCAGCAAGTAAGAGGGGAAGGAGGGAGGGTAACCTGGACTGCAGCAGTGTATACATTCGAACATCTACATTTATGGTAGGTACAAAACTGCACTATGTTCATAGTGTTACACTGCTGCAGTCATTACACTTGGGTAGAATCCCAAAGCTGAGGTAGGGTGGCTGGTTCTATAAGGCATTAGGGGTGGCTATAAGACCCTGCAGAACTGCAGTGGCAAAGTTAGCTCTGGATTTAGAGTATAGAGGCAGATGGTAATGCTTGGCGAATGTACAGAACTCCAAGTTGCTGCTTCCAAAATATCCTTGGTAGGTACTCCTCTGAGGTAGGCAGTTGAAGTGGCTGTTGCCCTGGTGGAGTGAGATCTAATGCTGCTAGGTACAGGTTTCCCATGGTGTGTATAGCAGAAACATATACAATGTTCTATCCATTTTGAAATAGTCTGTTTTGAAATGGCTTTTCCCTGTGCTCCTGCAGCATATGTACCAATAATTGCTCAGATTTCCTGAAAGCTTTGGTTTTGTCCAGGTAGAAGCGTAACTGCCTGTGAATGTCCAAGGAAGGCAGTAGTCTCTCCCCTTTATTCTGTGGTTTTGGATAAAAAGTTGGTAAATGAATAATTTGATTTAGAGCCACACTGGATACCACCTTTGGCATAAATGTTGGGTTAGTTCTTAAAGACACCCTGTCCTGGTGGAAAATGAGGAAAGGTTCCACTGCCATTAGTGCCTGTAATTCTGAAACTCTTCATGCTGATGTTATTGCCAGGAGCAGAGCAGTTTTCCAAGAGATATATTTTAATTCTGCTGTGTTGGCTGGCTCAAAAGGAGGTAAAGTTATTTTTCCAAAACAAAGATGAGGTCCCAAGTTGGAGTAGGTGCTCTATGGTGCAGTCTTGTGTGTTTTTTAGCCCCTCTGAGGTACTGTCTTAGCAAAGTATTAGAGAAAATTGGTGGATCCATGTTGTAATGAGCAGAGATGGCAGAGGCATGGATCGTGATGGATGAGAAGGAGAGGCCTTTGGCCAGCATTCCAGTTAAATATTGTAGTATCTGAGGAATGTTTGGGACATGAGGGTCAAGGCTGTGAGCTTGGTTCCAGGCACAGAATCTCTTCCATTTATCCGAATAGGCTTTCCTGGTACTAGGCCTTCTGGCCTCCAGAAGGACATCCATAACAGCTTTGGAAAGAGGCACTGCTTGCTTGACTAAGGAATCTTCCATGCAGCTAGGTTTAAGGTCTTTAGCTGGCTGTGTAGTATCTGATTGTTGTGCTGAGTCAGCAGATGTGGGATATGAGGCAAAATCCAGGGTGGTCCTTGTGCTAAGTTCTTTAAGATTGGGTACCAGTGCTGGCATGGCCAGTCTGGTGCAATTAGGATCATCTTTGGCTCTTCTTGCCTGGCTTTTATGAGTACCTTTGGCAGGAGAGGTAGTGGTGGGAAAGCATATACTTGTAGGTTTTTCCAGCTGAATGAGAGGGCATCCACTTTCCATGCTTGTGGATGGTAACTCCTTGTGCAGCATTTCTGTAGCTGGCAGTTCTTTGGGGATGCAAACAGATCTATGTCCGGGCTCCACCATTTCTGTGTTATCATTCTGAATATTTGTGGATTCAATTCCAACTTGTGGGGATACATGATGTTTCTGCTTAAGTCGTCTGCCAGTGTGTTTTTCTCCCCTGGCAGGAATTGTGCTTGCAGATGAACTTGGTAGTTTAGAGCTGTGTTCCACAAAGTCATGGCTTGCCTGCAGAGGGGGTAGGAGCGAGTGCCCCCTTGCTCATTTATGTACCACATAACTGTGTTGTTGTCTGCCTTTAGTAATAGTTGTCCTGGATGCAGCAGGTCCTTGAAAGCTATAAGGGCATTTTGTACAGCTAGCATCGCTTTTTGATTGATGTGAAGATGCCTTTGTTCTGCGGGCCACTTGCCCTGAATACAGTTGCCTGCCATGTGTGCTCCCCACGCATAATCCGATGCATCTGTTGCCAGTGTTTGCTTGGCTGTGGGTTGAGTAAAAGGCTGTCCCTTGTTGAGGTGACAAGCTTGAGCCCACCACTGAAACTCCTGTTGAAGGCATTAGTGGTATAACTGTTTCCAAACTTTGACAGTGTTGAGACCATACATTCTTTAGGTACCATTGTAGTTTCCTCATATGCAGTCTGGCATATGGAATTAGTAGTATGCAAGATGCCACGTAACCCAAGGCCTGCAGAATTTTTCTTGTAGGGGAGTTGGGTCTTTGTTGCCATCAATTCAAAGTATTGAGTCAGTTGTCCTTGCTTGTCTGTCGTGAGATAAGCCATCTGGGCCGTTGTGTTCAAGCTGGCACCTAGGAATATGATCTGTTGCGAGGGCACTAGTTTTGATTTCTTTTCGTTTACTGTGTACCCCAGCCAACTTAATAACTGTTTTACAAACGCCAGATGCTTTAGAAGAATGTCCTTGCTCTCTGCTTGAATCAGGCAGTCATCCAGGTATGGATAAGTTTGAATTCCTTTCTGTCTGCAAAATGCAATTACTGGTGCCAGGCACTTTGTGAAGACCCTGGGCGCAGTAGATAAGCCAAAGGGCAGTGCAGAGAATTGATAGTGCATTCAACCCGCTATGAATCTGAGGTATCTTCTGCAGTTTTGTCTGATAGAGACATGCAGGTATGCCTCCTTGAGGTCCAATGTCACGAGCCAAGCTTTCTTGCCCAGCATGGGAAGAAGCTGCTGTAGTGTCAACATTTTGAATTTCGGAACATCCAGGTAAGTGTTTAGAGAAGAAAGATCCAGAATGGGCCTCCAGGCTTTGTCCTTTCTGGGAACCAGAAAGATTCTTGAGTAAAATCATTGTCCTTGCTCCTGTGGTGGTACCTTTTGAATAGCTCTCATATCCATGAGTGCTGTAATTTGTTTTTGAGCCTCTGCCCATTGATTTGGTGGCAAATTTGGCATTCCTTTTAACCTTGACAGTGTGTGAAAGTGGAACCTGTAACCTTGAGATACAATGTTGAGTACCCATTTGTCTTTGGTGATCTTATGCCAATTGTGATAGACAAGTGCCAGTTTTCCACCCAAGGGGGCTGCCAAGAGAGAGTTGTTTGGCAGCTGTGGTGGGAAGTCATTGGGGCTGCTTTTTATATGGTTGGGACCTGTCTTCCCCTTCTTTCTGGCCTGATGCAACCCATTGTCGAGGCCTGTAAAGACCTTGTGGTTGACCTCTACCTCTTGGGCGTCTGTATCTGCCCCTTTGAGGTCTGTCTGTAACTGGAAAGGACCAATTCTTAGTTGGCCAATTTCTGCTAAATCTAGGAGGCTGAACCTGTAAGAAATCCTTCACTGTTTGCATAGATTTTTCCTTATCCTCCATTTTCTTTAATACCTCTTCTGCCTTTACTCCAAATAACACGTCCTGCTGCAAAGGTGCATCCAATAATTTTGCTTTAACATGATCTGGTAACGTATGTTCTTTTAACCAAGCATGTCTTCTAATGACAGAGCCTGTAATTGCTGCTCTACAGGAGGCCTCTAAAGAATCAAAAGCACATTGCAAAGTATGTTTTCCCACCTGTTCAGCTGCATGCAATAAATCCTGCATTTCTTTAAAAGTAGGAGGATTTGAAATCTGGAAGCATTTTTAGTTTCAACTGAGACAGTAAAAATTGCTGATATTTTAGCATGTGAAACTGGCAGTTTAAGGCTCTCATTGCTAACGTTGCAGACTAATATACTTTCGTTCCCAATCTGTCTAATGGTCTGGAATCTCTGTCAGAGGGAACTGGATTCTTGGCTGATGAGGCCTTAACCCCCTTTGGGTCCCTGAGAAATAGTTTCAGGGTCAGCAACAGGGCTTTTGTACAGAAATTTGTGTGAGTCAGGGACACTGTAGTATCTGTCAGGTTTAACTGGGGCTGGAGATAAGGAATCAGGATTTAAGCTGGATTCAGTATACCACAAAAACCAAATAGCGATGGTAAGCAGGCTCGAACGAGACCAAAACCAAAAAGATTTGCCTGCCCTGGAAATCCAAATGAAGGGTAAACCAAAATATGTAAAAAAATACTCCTTTATTCAAAGCGAGTGCAAAGTAAAAACAGCTGATGTAGCTTGGGACTACATCAGCTGTTTTTACTTTGCACTCGCTTTGAATAAAGGAGTATTTTTTTTACATATTTTGGTTTACCCTTCATTTGGATTTCCAGGGCAGGCAAATCTTTTTGGTTTTGGATTCAGTATACACATCATCCACAATATCTAACACTGGCGGAATAGCAAGGGGTCTGTGTTGAGGTAATAAAAGGAAGTCTCTGAGCCTTTTCTTGGATTCTGAGTAATCCTGACCTTCCCAGTGGAAATGCTCCCTCATGGTATGCAAGGATTCCCCAAAGGAGTAGTCCTCAGGCAGAGAGGCTGATGGAATTGACTCCACAGCATCAGAATCCTCATAAGGGGGTAAAGAATATCCTAGGTCTGAGGATGAATCTGAAGAGATGGACACCTGGTCGGATGAGTCAATCTGCATCCTGTCTAGGCCTTTTATCAGGAGGGGGATGAGACCCCCCTGATCAGAGTGATTAGGTCTTCGGCCATTTTGAGCATTTGTTTCTTAGGCATGGAGGCCTGTGCTGGAGAATGCTGTATTTGTTTCTTTGATTTTAAAGCTGGTTTAGACTTAGCAGAGGGTTTAATGCTTAACTGAGTTGGTCTGAAAACACCCTCTGAAGCTGCGGGCAGCTCAGCTACTCTGGATCCCTCTGAAGGGTTAGTTTTGGTAGGCTGAATAACTTGTGCATCCGAAGGCCCAGCCATCTCCATGTGGGAGTCGGAGGCGGCCTGTGGTTCTACAGAAGCGGTCGTCAGGGGCTGCGAAAGCGCCTCGATGAAAACCGGAGAACAGGCGACTGGCCTAGAAGAGGCTTCGTCGTCAGTTTTGGGCCTCGGATGCCTATCCTTGTCTTTGCGCTTTTTATGTATTCCGGTCGTCGGAAGTTACGACAGCATGGTATAATTGAATTTTCTACCAAAATAATGTCGGGCAAAATCAAACCGACTACAGTATGCCACATCATATCCTTCTAACATGGAGTGCAAGGAACATGGACATGTGTGGTGGGTTCATCTCTGACAGTGTCAGAGAAAGGAGGTTTATTCTCTGATGGCCCACATTATGGTATTCAGCAAACCTCTTAAAATCAAATGCTACCTGGCCTGGTAGCTGGGTCTTGGAAACAAATCAATGCATCTGGAGAATGATAATCTATCTTGACTGGGAGAAGCCTTCTCAGCAAGTTTCTCAGAAAAACTAGGCTCTTGACTATATTCATTTAAGATGGTGGCAAGTGTAAGGTTTCACATAAGTCAAATGACAAAATTTTGGAAAGACAGTGTCTGCTGCAGGTGCTGGGAGCAACACTCCAGCCTGAATTTTTCAAGAACTTCTTCAGAACCATATGCAGCAACAAAAAAATACCCCTCTCCACAAAGATGTTAAAGGTTCTGCCATGGGTGCCACTTTGAGCCTTTCTGTACCAATGTCTTCAAAGCTATATTTGAAAAAAAAAAAAAAAGTACATTTATAATTACAAAGTCTTAGATGGTCATACTAAATATTATAATATGGCATTTTTCTGCAAAGGGGCACATTCATGTATCTGAACAACTTCTCAAGACTTCAGTACATTTATGAGTTATGCAAAGAACAAGCAAATTACTGGGACAGTACCACTGTCGCATCAGTGAGGAATAAAAGCCCACTGCAAAAAGAACTATTTTACATGATAACAGTTTTAATCTTCCACTGCTTTGGACAGCTGCTTAGGGCTAAAAGGATTATGCAACATATTCTCTGCTGGGATGAAGCACAAAAGACCATGACCATGCTTATAAATACAGGCTATTAACTAAGATGAAGTAATGACATTAATGGAAAATTGTCTGCTGTTTGCAAAGAATGAAATTAGTAAACAGAACACGGACTGAAATACAGATGCAGATGAATCTTACATCAGTAATTTCAATGACTAAAACAGTAATACTGTTTACTTTGTAATTGAATATAAAACCTTATGATTTGAAAAGTTTAAATGTTAAAATACTGGAAAGCCATCTTTCTAAAAAATGTAATCACGGCTCCTTTCATTTAGGTTCACTGCTGATTACTAGGCTAACGACCATATGGGCCTTTTTAAGCCTAGCCATGCATCCCAAATCTCTGACAAGTTCTGATACCCTTAAGAAGTGTAAACATGGGTCTGGGAGCTGAACCATTTACAAATTACCTGTTTGCATTAGAGACATAGGTGCCAAACAAGGGATGAATTTCCGGTTTCCCATACAATTGTCCAAGTTGCACTTGAATTGGGTTAGGGAGGAACACTGCTTCACATGGATGGGGAACCTGTTCCATAGACAGGGTAATTTCTGGGATACACACCTCTCTATCCAGCAGGTCGTATTTATATCACAGGCAAGGTTTAAGTCTTTAGAATGGGCAATTCTGGCACTGTTTGTTCTGTGGATATGCAGGAGGTCCATCAGAGTGGGGTCTGACAATGCCCTGCATGCCAGACATAGAACTCTACTTAAAAGCCTGTAGGAGACAGAATACAGGGGTAGGGCCTTGAGGTGGTCTGCATAGGACATATTACTTACACCCTGTATTCTTTTAGTGAGAAACCTCTGTGGACATTCCAGTTGTTGGATATGCCTGGTTAGGTACATACCAAAGGGGGCACTGTACTCAATGATATGTCTGAAGAATGCAGAACACAGTGGAACAATAACTTCCTTGGACTTAGATGCCACACCTTTGTTTATAAGTTGCACAACACAGAATGATTTCCTCACCACTGTAGACACGTAATGATCCAAGGCTAGATTACTATAGTACAGCTGTGTACACTTACCATAAATATGTTAGAGCGTATTCACTGTTGCAGTCATTACATTTGGGTTATCCTGCTGGCAGGTTGCCCTCAGTCTGCCTGAATTCCAAAGTCTTGGGTTCTGCGTCGGCTGCTGTCACCTCTTCCCTGACGTCAGGTCGCCAGGGGTATAAAAGATGCAGCCGACACCATTTTCTTCAGTTTTTCTTGCCCCAGATGTCAGTTGCCCCCAAAAGGGTAGGCTAAAATTATGTAAATAAAACATAAATGCACCAAAATAAGCTGTACCTTCATCTATAAGCAAATACACCACCTAGGTTGTATAGATTAGAGAAATAAAGATAAGTTCAGCAAAAATAAGGGGGATGGCGGGTGGGTAACCTGGACTGCAACAGTGAATACACACGAACATCTACATTTATGGTAAGTGCACACAACTGTACTATGTTCTTCGTGTTTCACTGTTGCAGTCATTACATTTGGGTTGAGTCCCAAAGCTATGGTTGGGGGGCTGGAGCTAAACAGCATTAGGAGCGGCTATGAGGCCCTGCAGAACTGCAGTGGCAAAGCCTGTCCTGGATTTAGAGTAAAGAGGCAGATTGTAATGTTTTGTAAAGGTATGTACAGAACTCCAAGTAGCAGCCTCTAAAATGTCTTTGGTTGGTACTCCCCTGAGAAAGGCTGCAGAAGTGGCTGCAGCTCTGGTTGAATGTGGCCTAATGCCCTTAGGCACTGGTTTGCCATGCTGTGAGTAACAGAAACTAATGCAGTGACCTATCCACTTTGAAATAGTCTGATTGAAGATAGCCCTTCCTTGTGATGTTGTGGCATATGTCACTAGTAATTGTTCTTTCTGAAAACTTTAGTTTGTCCAAGTAGAATCTGAGTCGTCCAAAGAATGCAGAATTTTCTCCCCCTTGTTCTGTGGATTTGGATAAAAGGTTGGCAAATTAATAGTTTGGTTAAGGGCTACACTGGATACCACCTTAGGCATAAATGTAGGGTTTGCTCTCAGAGAGACCCTGTCCGGATAAGGGTTCCACAGCCATTAGAGCCTGTAGCTCTGAAACACGTCTTGCAGAAGTTATTGCTAGGAGCAGAGCGGTTTTCCAAGATAAGAACTTTATATTCGCAGTAGCCGCTGGCTCAAAAGGAGGTAAGGTGTTTTTTCCAAGACATAACTGAGGTCCCATGCAGGTATTGGCGTTCTCCTTGGAGGCCTTAAGTTTTTGGCACCTCTGAGGTACTGCCTTAACAAAGGATGAGAAAAGAGTGGTGGCTCTGTATTGTAATGAGCCGAAATGGCAGAGGCATGGATTTTAATTGATGAAAAAGATAGGCCTTTGTCCAGCATCTCCGTTAAGTATTGCAAAATCTGAGGAATATTTGGGACAGCTGTATCAGCTCCTTGAGCTTGGTTCCAAGCACAAAATCCCTTCCATTTCCCAGCATACGATTTTCTAGTACTAGGCCTTCTGGCTTCTAAAATGACATCCATCACAGCTTTACTGAGAGGTGTGGTTTGTATGGCTACATTATCCACCATGCTGCCAGGTTTAGGGTCCTGAGTTGGCTGTGCAGAATCTGATTGTTTTGCTAGGACAGTAGATGAGGTATTTGAGGTAAGGTCCAGGCTGGGCATTGGGACAAGTTCCTTAAGCTCGGATACCAGTACTGGCGTGGCCAGTCTGGGGCTATCAGAATCATTTTTGGTTTCTCCTGCCTGACCTTTAGGAGTACCTTGGGGAGGAGAGGCAGTGGAGGAAAGGCATACACTGATAGGTTTGCCCAGTTGAAAGATAAGGCGTCCACTTTCCAAGCTTGTCTGTGATAAGTCCTTGTGCAGAATCTTTTTAGTTGATTGTTGTGAGGGGAGGCAAATAGATCTATGTCCGGGCGTCCCCATTTCTTTATCATGCTGAAGACTTGTGGATCCAGGTGCCACTCATGGTGATCCATGAGGTTTCTGCTTAGTTCGTCTGCCAGAGTATTTTCCTTTCCTGGCAGGAATTGTGCCTGCAGATGAACTTGGTAAGTCAATGCTGTGTCCCATAAAGACATGGGTAGTCTGCAAAGGGGGTAAGAATGAGTGCCCCCCTGCTTGTTAATCACATGACCGTGGTGTTGTCTGTCTTTACCAGTAGTTGTCCCGGATGAAGTAGGTCCTTGAAGGCTGTCAGGGCATTTTGAACAGCTAGCATCTCTTTTTGATTGATATGTAGATGCTTTTGGTTTGTGGACCAGGTGCCCTGAATGCCTCTTCCTGCCATGTGTGCCCTCCAGACATAATCTGATGCATCCGTCGTTAGGCTCTGCCTGGCTGGGGATAGTGAGAATGGTTGTCCCTTGTTTTGGTGACAAGCCTTTGCCCACCATCGAAACTCCTGTTGCAGGCAGGGAATTAAGAGTAATTATTGTTTCCAGGCTGTGGCAATGTTGTGTCCAGACACTTTTTAGGTACCACTGAATTTTCCTCACATGCAGTCTTGCACATGGAATTCGTAAGATGCAGGATGCCATGAAGCCCAAAGCCTGCAGAATTTTTCTTGCAGATAACTGGGCATTTGTTGCCATTTCCTTGAAATAGGTAGTCAGTTGCCTTTGTTTGTCTGGAGTGAGATAAACCATCTGGGCAGTTGTATTTAAGCTTGCACCCAGGAATATTATCTCTTGAGAGGGTACTAGTTTTGATTTCTTTTTGTTGACTGTGCACCCTAAGCATGTTAAAAGTCTTTTCACAAACGTCAGATGCTGTAGTAGACTGTCCTTGTTCTCTGCTTGTATGAGGCAGTCGTCCAAGTAAGGATATATTTGTATTCCTCTTTGTCTGCAGTAAGCAATTACTGGTGCCAGGCACTTTGTGAAGACCCTGGGTGCAGTAGATAAGCCAAAGGGCAGTGCAGAGAATTGGTAATGCTTTGAGCCAGCCTTGAATGTGAGGTATCTTCTGCATGATTGTCTAATTGGGACATGCAGGTATGCCTCTTTTAGGTCTAAAGTCACAAGCCAAGCCTTGCTGCCCAGCATGGGCAGAAGCTGCTGTAAGGTCAACATCTTGAATTTTGGTATATCCAGGAAAGTGTTTAGAATAGACAGGTCCAGTATTGGTCTCCATGCTTTGTCCTCTCTGAGTACCAAGAACAGTCTTGAGTAAAATCCTTGTCCCTGCTCTTGCTGTGGCACTTGTTGAATAGCCCTCATGTCCATGAGAGCTGCGACTTGTTTTTGAGCCTCTGCCCATTGATTTTTTGGCAGGTCTGGCCAACCGTTTGCCCTTGGCAGGGTATGGAAATGAAACTTGTAGCTTTGTAACACTATGTCTACAACCCATTTGTCCTGGGTTATAATGTGCCAATTTTGAGGAAAAAGTGCTAGTTTTCCCCTAACGGTGCTGCCAGAAGATAAGTGCTTGGTGCAGGCAGGGAGAAATCATTGGAACCGTTTCCTGTATGGTTGTGATTTGTTTTCTCCACCTTTGGAGGTAGAAGCACCCCATTACTTAGACCTGTAGGAACCTTGCGGCTGTGATCTTCCTCTAGGGCATCTGGATCTGCCCCTTTGAGGTCTGTCTGAGACTGGAAAGGACAAATTCTTTGTAGGCTATTGTCTGCTAAATCTTGGTGGCTGTACCTGTAAGAAATCCTTGACCGTTTGCATAGATTTAGCTTTGTCCTCCATTTTCTTTAACACCTCTTCTGCCTTAACACCAAACAAGGTATCATGTTGTAATGGAGCATCTAATAATTTTGCTTTAACATGATCAGGCAGATTTTGTTCCTTTAACCAAGCATGCCTCCTAATGACAGAACCCATAACAGCTGCCCTGCAGGAGGCCTCCAGAGAATCAAAACCACATTGCAAAGTATGCTTTCCAACTTGTTCAGCTGCATGCAATAAATCCTGCATTTCTTTGTTTTCTGCACATTCAGAATTTACCATCATTTTCTGTTTAAGCAGTGTCATGATATATTGCTGATATTTGAGCATAAGAAACTGGCAATTTAAGGCCCTTATAGCTAAGGTAGCAGATGTGTAAATCTTTTTTCCTCATCTATCCAGTGCCCTAGAATCCCTGTCAGAGGGGGTAGGGTTTTTTGCAGTGGAAGCCTTGACCCCTTTGGGACCCTGAGAAATTGTTTCTGGGTCTGCAGTAGGGTTTTTGAAAAGGAATTTATGAGAGTCAGGGGACCCTGTAGTATCTGTCCGGTTTAACAGGAGCTGGAGGTAAGGAGTCAGGGGTCAGACTAGACTCTGAGAACACATCATAGACAATTGTCTAACACAGGTGGAATAGCTAGTGGCCTGTGTTGAGGTAGTAAAAGGAAGTCTCTGAGCCTCTTCTTAGATTCTGAAAAATCTTGGCTCTCCCAGTGGAAGTGCTCCTTCATGGTATGCAAGGTTTCCCCAAAAGAGTAGTCCTCAGGAGGAGAAGCTGAAGGAATTGATTCTTCAGAATCAGAATCCTCATAGGGGGGAAGAGAATATTCCCGATCAGAACAGGAATCGGCAGAAATGGAAACCTGACCTGAAGATTCATAGTCTGTCTCTTGCCTAGGCCTCTTATCAGGAGGGGGATGGGAACCTCTGATCAAGGTAATTAAGTCTTCGGCCATTTTGAGCATCTGCTTTTTGGGCATGGAGGCCTGTCCATGTGGCTGGTGAACTTTTCTTTGCCTTTAAAGGTGTTCTAGTCTTTGCCTTTGAAGTCGGTTTAATATATAATTGTTTAGGTCTGAATACACCCTCAGAAGCCGATGCCTGCTCAGCGGCACTGGACCCATCTGAGGGAATAAACTCAGAGGCTCCAATACCTTGAGTTTCCAGCGGCCTGGCCGACTCCACATGGGAGTCGGTAGCGGCCTGCGACTAAGTAGCAGGCATCAGAAGCTGCGAAAGTGCCTCACTGAGAACCGGCGACTTGCTCAGGAGAAGCTTCGTCGTCGGTTTTGGACCTCGGTTGCCTGTCTTTTTCTTTGCATTTTTTGTGAACTCCAGTAGTCGGATGGCTATCCTACGACATTGTATAATTAAATCTTCGCCCAAAATAGCTTAATGCAAAATCGTACCAACGCTTAATAGTGCATTGGTTAAATCTAGCACAAAACCGACAACTAGAAACGTCGTGGTCAGGGCCTAGGCAAGGAATACAGTAAGAATGAAAGTCCTTATGAGGTATTTGCTTCCCATAAGAAATACAATTATTAACTTTTTCTGACATCGGTCTGGAGCAAGAAAAAAGTTTCCCCAACGTGGTACTTAGCTTTTAATGAAGACTTCGGATCTGAAACTCGAACACGAAAATCTCAGGAATCGGCCGACCAGCACTTGCAAACTGCTTCTGCTTTGGGCACCGCGCGGCAAGAAAGACTGAAGAAAATGGTGTTGGCTGCATCTTTTATACCCCTGGCGACCCGACGTCAGGGAAGAGGTGACAGCAACCGACTCCGGACCCAAGACTTTGGAATTCAGGCCGACTGAGGGCAAACTGCCAGCAGGATAACCCAAAATGGCTGAAACAGTGAAACACGAAGAACATCTGTGTGTCACCCCAAAGTCCCTGACTACTAGATCAACTCAAAGGGGTGTGTTGTCAATATGATAGTTACCAGGGATTAATGACTTTCCAAAGGACACTATTATGCATTTCTTGGCATTTAGTTTTAGTCTAAGGCTCTGACACCAGTTGTCTGTGTCAGCCCCTCCTGGAGAACATTTATGTCAGTGTGCGATTCAATGACAGCTCCTAATTTGCAATAATCTGCAAATTAAGTCAGCCACAGACCACTGACATTTGTCTTTACTTCTGAGCAGTAAATGCCAAAAAGGAGCGGTCCAAGGAATGATCCCTGAGGGATTCCACATGTGACTGGCATCTTTGTAGAGGTGGACTCTATAAATCTAATTTCCTGGGCCCTGTCTGTGAGACAGCTGGCTATCCACCGGGTGACATACGGGTTTGTACCTAACCTCTTGAGTTTGTTAACAATGCCTGACTGGGGTAGTGTGTCAAATGCCTTGGCCAGGTCAAGGTAGGCAGTGTGAATGATTTTGCCCTCATCCATTGCTTTGGTGACCTTCCCAAAGAAGTCCACCAAGATGTGTAGACATGAACTGCTCTTGACAAAACCAAGCTGGGTTGGGTCCAGTGTCTGGAGGTTTACTATATCTCTGTTGATTACCTCCATGATAAATCTTTCTATGTCTTTACATATAAGACTAGTGAGACTTATGGGTCTGTAGATGGCCCACCTTTGTGCAGAGGGATGACTGCTGCCTTTCTCCATTCATGAGGCACGAAGCCTCTTTGGAGGCTACAGTTAAATAGTAAATTCCAGAGGCACTGACAGGTCATGTTTCATGCTTTTTAAAATTCATCCTGGGATATTGTCTGGGCCCATCGATGCAGTGCTCTTGGTATTAGACAGAGCATTAAGGACCTGTTCCCTAGTGATAGTAGGGGGAAGTTATATTTGAAGATATTTCCTGAGAGAAGGTTGAGGGGGAGAGAGGAGTAAAGTTGGAGCTGAATTTATCAGCCAGGAGGTTTGCTACATCTTCTGGCTCAGTATAGGTGGCTCCATTTACAATGATCTCTGCACACAATTGTGTATTGCCTTTGAAGTTGCGGACATACATTAAAAAATGGTTGTCCTTGGCCTGGGAGGCCAAACTTACTCAAATTTGGCTTTGGTAGACTTTGTCCTCCGAGTTGTTTGTTTAGTCTGATGAGAGTGCTTTTGTCCTGCTGGGTGCTGCACCTCCTAATTTCTGCCATGATTTCCTTTCTCTTGTTATACATCTGACTGATTTTGTGATTCCACCAGGATGGCTTGTTTTTTGAGTCAGTTCTGCACTTCTTCCTGGTGGGTACAGCTGCCTCTGTGCAGCTATTAACATTCTTGTACAAGGTTTCTGTGAACAGTTCTGCATAGGCAGAAGTGTTCTCAGGGTTTATGGGGGGGGGGGGTTCAAATTTTGCCAGGTTCTCACTTAATAGCAGGAGATTAGCCTTCAAATAGTTCCAGAATATTCCCAGTTGAGCTTGGGGTCCAGGTTTTATTTTTACTTCAAAAGGAGACCATTTTGTGGTCTGACCATACCAGGGAAGGCATTACAGTAGGGGGTATGCAACATTCTCCCAATATTAGTGAGGACCAGATCCAGTATGGTTGCACCCCTAGTTGGCGTATTGACTATCTAGTCCAGGGAGGTGTTTACAAAATCCAGGAATCTCTGAGCATGTACATTTGATGTCATATAAGATTCCCAGTTAATAGTGGGGTAATTAAAGTTGCCCATGGATATGGTATTGGGTTGAATGGTTAGTGTTTCTAATAAGTTTAAATACATGGTATGGGTTTCCTGGGTCATACAGGGGGACCTGCAGCTTGCAAGGAAGTGGTATTGGACTTTACCTATGGTGATTTGAACATGGAGCAGCCCAAGTACATTGTCCTGTTTGACCAGCCTTGAAGTATATTTATTTTTGATGTAAATAGAGACAACACCACCTTTAGTCCCTGCCTGTGAAGTAGCTGGTCTAAATATGTGGAAGGCATTATAACCTTGCACTGCTGGTGTGCTTTCTATGGCTTTAAACCATTTCCTACAGAAAGGGTCAAAGCACAGGTGATACATTATCAAACTACCTGCTTTTTTTTTATTAACCAAAAGAAAGGCTTCATATTTTGAGGATGACACACAGGGAAATCTACCCTTTGTGATTCTTGGGCTGCTTGGCCTTATGACACATGATGTTGTAATACAATTAGCAATATCAAATCTTGTACTACTGGTCCTTTTACATGCAACTCAGTGGGAGTTGCTTACACTCCAGTGCACTCAGTGGGCTATTTTACACAGTTGAAACGGGCATTTGGGTTCAGCTGCATAAGCATATCAGACACAAACAAAATTTGAAACTTCTACGTTTTTTTTAAAAGAACATAAAAGTTGCTCAAAGCAACTTAAGGGACGTATTTTTGCATAATATAAACACAATGGACGGAGTGGTAAAAGTTAAAAAGGCCTGCTGTTATATAACAAAAGTGTTTAGCACATAAATATCATATGCTGAATCCCAAGAGGTTCCCTGTTTTAGTTCTTGGCTGGGGTATCTTCTGTGCAGAGTCAGCATGTCCTCTCTGTGTCCGAGTGAGTTTCTTCCAAGTGCTCCAGTTTCCTCCCACAATTCAAAGACATGCAGTAGATGGATTGGATACTCTAAACTGGCCATATGTATGGGTGTTCGCATAACTGTGTGGTGTGGAAGAAGTACTGTGGTAAGGCTAGCCACCCAGCAGTATAAACCTTGGCTCTAGATAATAGTGTTGAAGTGACACCCTGATCCCATATGTAATAATTGGAAAATGGGGTTGTGGAAGGATGGATTTTATAAACTGGCTTCTGCTCTCCCTCACTGGTTCTTCTTTGCTTCTTTATATATACACTGTAAATGTAATTATTTTGTTGTATAATAGTCCAATGAAGGCACAGCTGAGTCATGACAAAGTATTAGTTTTATTTTATTTAAATATTAGTTAAGCAGGTAAGTACACTGGTTTGAAAATAGTTTTTCGGCTACAACCAGGGCCACAAATCATACAAAGCCAATATTCTTGTCATATGAACATTCAATAATTACCATAAAAGTCATGCAAGACAATGACAATATAAATTAACACTGCATGTTGTGAGTACTACATAAAAAAGAGTATGTGACACAATATATATATATATATATATATATATATATATATATATATATATATATATAAAAAAGACATAATCATATATACAAAGACAAAATACACTACCTTATGAAGAGGAGTCAATTCAGAATCAATGCAATGATGAGATGAAATAGAAAAAATAAAGAAACGAACCAGGAATGGCAAAGGAAATGGAACATACAAAAACAGCAAAATAAGGCAGCAGCAGGCAAAAAGGTAGCAGTCTGCAGCATGGCAAAACAGTGACAGTTTAAGGGAAGGGAGGTAATTTAGGTTAGCAAGAATGCATGCATAGAAGATATCACACCTTAACAGTGAGAGGTATATAATTGTTACAGTGGATCAACAAGTACGTAGGGACATCACGTTTAACCATTACCATAAAACAGTGACACGGATATTTCCTTAACATACTTCTAGAGTGATTTCCTAAAACCTTCCCAGGTGGTAATAAAAGTGATCTCATGTAGCATTTTGTTCCAATACCTGGTACTAATCTAGAAAATGACCTTTCAGGTACTGCTATTGAGTAATATGGTCAAGGTTTACATCTGCTATCAAGTGTATATATAGGCGGACATGCATTTTTAGTTGCTTTCAGCAAAGTTTAATTTCTTTCATTCTGCATTGTCATTATGCGTAGAATTCCACTGTGTGCCTGTGGAGAGGTCGACACAAGGGTGGAACCGGTACAAAAAAGGGGGGGGGGGATCAACCACCACTGGATTGTAAGTGTACATTGTAGAACTTCTTTGCGTCCAGCATCCGCAGGCATCAGCAGGACTGCAGTAAGATCTCACTCTTCTTGCATACACCAACTGAGGAACTAACAGAAAATAGGCAATGGGTCAGAACTGTGCAAGAACATAAGTTCACAGAGCCAGAAAACATCAGGTCTGGGCAGGATTTGAGGGGACACTTAGGCCTCAATCTCCTGGATACAGTCTCTCCCCAATTAATACCATTGGTTGCTCCATTTTTCAATGTTTTCTGCTTTTTAGAATGCTGGTAGAGGGGTCTCTCTGGCCTCAGGCTGACATCTGCATCAAGACTTCAGGCTTTTCTGGTATATGTAGGCCTTTAAATTCTTCTGATCCATTAAATAAACATTTCCCTACTGAACGCCACGAAGCACATAGGAGGATACTTAATGTTTTTCAACCATAAAAAAAAAGTAAATGCAAGAGAATACAAATGCTACAAAAAATATTAACTACATACACTTTACTAGTTAGCTTTTTTGAGGATGTCATAGACCTCAAAAAGTATAGAGTTTCCAGTAAAAAACCTAAGAGTCAGTACTCTGTACAATGCAGTATTCATACAACATAAAAATCTCCCAAACCAGGTGCATATTCGGTACTTATTCAATGGAAGTTGCCAGGAAGGAAGTAAAAAGAAGGAAACCAGATTTCTTCTTAATACAAAAAGAGAAAAAAATGAAAAAAAAAATGTCTATGTACAGGGTCCAGCAATATGCATCCACAAGACATCCAGAAGCCCAGCTCACAGCAGGGGGCCCATGGTGGTACCAGGTATTGCAGAACACCAGCAAACTGTTAAGTCTCCTACTAGACCTTGCAGATAAAGTCTGTGGGATCCATGAGATAAGGGCCCTAGTTAAGTCACAAAAGGGAGACTGTCACCAACAAAGAGGTGGGGAGGGGACGTTGCTCACTAGGCACTGGTGAACTTGCCAAAACCAAGAGTGAGCCACAAATTCACTAGGCCACCAATGGGGCTAATGGTTTATAAAATGGTTTTCTTGACTGCATAGAATAAAATGTGGAAAAGCCAGAAGAAAGAAAACTCCACCCTCCCCAAGGGGCACAACATAAGAAAATTTCACCTTCTGCTCTGTTGCCCTACTGGACATGGGTGTGATTCCTTCCACCCCAAAGTGGAAAAGACATGCCTCTGAAGTGCTCCAACCTAGAAACTCAATCAGGCCATCTCTGTCGCTCTCCAATAGGGCAGACTATCAGCTAGAGGAGCTCATTCATTTGGATAAAAAATGCTGAAAGAGCCCAGTCTGGAAGCCACAGCTTTCTAAAAGGAGAGGAATTCCTTGCAAGGAGACAAGGAATCCCAGTATTCCCTCTGCACTAAAATGGAGTAACCTAAATGATCACATGCTAAAAAATATAAAAGAAAAATCACAAGTAAAAAAAAAAATAGTTCCACCAATGAGAGGACCAAGAAACCAGATCACAAAAACAACCTTAGAGACTGAAACAAGCAACTGCTTCTGCTCCAGTCACTGTCCTCATAAAACAAGCCATTGTGAACTACAGTATCAATCCTGCATCTAGTACTTAGGGTCCCTTAAAAAAGGCAACCTCTAGCACCCCTCTTCTCAAGGTAATCATCCCACATGCAAAACAGGACATCAAGATGCTTAAGAGTATAAGCAATAAAAGGCAAGCCCAATCCACCCTGCTATAGCCAAATAGTTAAGCCCAGGCACAGTCCACCCTTCACAGGTAAGGGATAATTAGCATGGAAAGAAAGGGTTCTCTGTTTTGAAAGTGGATCCCCTATGTAGGAGCACAGGTGCTTGATGAAATTCTGAGGTCTGCAATTATGACCCTGGAATGACAGAGCACAAGTGCAAAAATGGGGTAAGACATGTCAAGCCAAATGCTGCGGTGCCTTGCAGTATTCCCCCATACAAAGATCACACTTCTCAAGTGCCCAGATTTTTGCCTCATATTTTTAGTTTGTTCTTCATAAAATCTGTGTTTTGCTGGCAAATTGCTGGGGTGATGTGAGGAGTGAACTCACTAAATAATGACACGCACGAGTTTCAGACTTCATATTGTTCAGAAAAATACATGCTAAGACAGATCCTGTTATTATATCAAATGTTTACGTTTATAAGAGCATCATTTAAAATACATCCCTATGTTTGGGCCTTTGCCCCATTATGTCAGGCTTTGTCCAGATTTCTTGCACTAAGAAGTGGAGAGGGATGAAAAAGGTGTATAAGTAGCAAAGAGATGGGGGCACACAACCCCATATCTCCATGTATGTGCATGCTGGGGGAGAGGGGCTACACTGTTAAAAACACTAATGATGTAACAGCAGTTCCAAAATTACCTAAAGGTTAGGACATGTGGACAGCACCCTGCAGCTTTGAAAGCTGGCTGGCTGTTAACTCCTTAACAGGATATATCTGTGTAGCTAAAGCTACTGCAGCAGTTATCCTGATGATGAACATCTGTGGTTTTAGGTCTTGCATTTGTGATAGGGACCCAAGAGCCCAACAGGACTCAGGAATCATGAAAAGCTACTTATGTGCATCTGCAACTGGGAAAGACAGTGGGATCACTGAGAAATTTCCCATAACATGAATCTTAGGTAGTTCAAGCTGTCAACAATACTCCAGGAAATTAAAAGCTTATTCTTCCAGGATTTATTCCCAACAGCCACCACCAAATTTTAGCCCTACAGACTAATGGACCTCAAATGCTACCTCAACCAACAGGGGTCAGATAAATGAGAGATTGTGAAATCACCACTAATTGGCCTCATTCTCTTCAAAGAGATGAAGGGAAGGATATGAAAGAGGAGAGGGGAATCTACCAACAGAACTAGACTAATGGTCGTTCCAGTCAATGAGGTGGGGGGGGGGGTGCCATCCTACATCTAGGTAAAAAAACACTGTCAAAGTCCACTTCACAATTTAATATGGGCTTGCATCACTGTTACATTACCATCAGAAACCAACAAGAGGAGAGTGTGCTCATATCGGAGCAACCCTCATAAGTTAATCTCTACAGGTAGCTGTCCTTAGACGGTGAATCTGTATAGCTGCCCTCCACCCCCCCAAGTGTTCCATGTGAACTCATACTACAGAAGAAACTTGAGGACCCTTAGAAAAATCTGGCCACCACAAAGGCCATATGGAAATGCTAGGCCTGAGCATGGGGTAATTGCATATAAATTAATTCATGTAGGACAGCAAACATACAGATGGCAAAGGAGCAATTCACAATCCCCTGATTAAAAGAGAACCTGTTTCAAGGGAGGAATGCAGAACTGTTAATGAAAGAGGTGATTAGCAGAAGACTCCTTAGCTGATCCTCTTAGAGGGTGAGGAATGGTCTCAAGTCATCTGCAAAGGCAAATGGCAGTTCCTGTTAGCTAGCTATAGTGTGAAGGTTGGTTTGCACCATCATTCAGGAAGGGCCTTAAGTGCTGAAAGCCACAGCTCTAACAGAAATAATTTGATCCTGAACAAGCAAGACACAGCTGAAGGTCTCACTCCCCACAATGCTTGAAAAGTACACCATAACAGACCAGTCTTCTCTTGGGTCATTCTGTCCACCAGCTGGGAAAGAATGGATTCTGGTCTTTATGCACATTGCAGGCCTGCCAAGATCACAAGGCAGTCAGCGTTGGGGTGTTTAGACAAAGTACTATTGTACTCTTTTGGAGGTAGTTAAAAATAATCATCAGCCATCTTAGGTACTGAAACAGCAGTAGAGTGAAGGTGCTTCAGGATTTAATGGTAATATCCAACACTGATTCCAAGCTAGGGGTGACAAAGAAGCCTTACCATATGTGACCACTGTAAAATTCAAGGCAAAGGCCATACAAGACTCTCTACTCCCCATGGCCTCCTTAAATACAGGAGTTGTCCCAAGAGGACTGAGATTTCACTCGAGTATTTATCAATGGACCCCATCCAAGCAAATGAAATGAGGAAGTACCACCACATCCTCAGACAACTGCAATTGCTATAAAATATGACTATCACATGCAGGGAGTCAAATAAATCAGGTCCAGAGTGTGAACAATGACCTCATGCTTGACGAAGGCAGGGACCTATGGCTTAGAGGTCTGTTTAAGTCTGCTGCCAGCATCTATTAGAGGCCCCTGAAAGTAGCATCTACCAACCAGTGAATAGTTATCAGCAACATTCAAACTACTTGAAATCTCACTTACATGCAGTAGACTCAGATAGGCTTACCATGTGACTGTTACACTAGGGCTAAGCAGCTCATTTAGATTTGTGGCGGAATTCCTAACAGATGAAGACTCAGCCTTAAGAGCTAATTACATCTCTGATGGCAGAAAGAGATAATAAGCACATCTAGGCTGGGTCTTTCAAGTGTTATTATGCATCCTTAAATGTCTTTATTCACTATGATTTGTTAGTGGTCATATAATTATCATGGATACTTAAAGTGTGTACATATCACACAGTATACACAGCTTCATCAGAAATATGTGAACAAAGGTGCCAAACTTTTACTAAATCCTTTTTTTGCTTTCTTGGTGTGTATGGGTTTTGATTGGTTTTGAGAATATACCATGTTCTGTTACCATATCCGTTAGTTTGTGTTTTCTAATTAGCCAGTCCAACAACATTTCAAGCTACACTCTCGTATTATGAAGCTAACTACTCTCCTGCAAACTGCATGCCCCACATCCTTTTGGATCACAAACCTCTATGAACTGCTGCACCATATCTCGAGCACCTCACAAATCTCTGTTGTCTTTTGTACAAGTCTGTGAAAAGTACAGTTTTGTACCTACCATAAATGTAGATGTTCGAGTGTAAACACTGCTGCAGTCATTACACTTGGGTTATCCTGCCGTCAGGCGGTCCCACAGTCGGCCCGAGTTCCAAAGACTTGGTCCGGCGTCGGTTGCTGTCGCCTCCTCCCTGACGTCAGTGTAACAGGGGTATATAAGATGCAGCTGACGCCATTTTCTTCAGTTTTTCTTGCCCCAGATGTCAGGTGCCCCCAAATAGGTATGCAATACAAATTGCTAGCAAAAAATACAAAAGAAAAGCAAACAACCATTTTTAGTTACCAGCAAATACTCCCCATAGGTAATAAAGGGTATATGCCCTAGGTAAGTGCCAGAAAGTAAGAGGGAAGGAGGGAGGGTAAGCTGGACTACAGCAGTGTTTACACTCAAACATCTACATTTATGGTAGGTACAAAACTGTACTATGTTCATCGTGTTACACTGCTGCAGTCATTACACTTGGGTGGAATCCCAAAGCTGAGGTAGGGAGGCTGGATCTATAAGGCATTCGGGGTGGCTATAAGGCCCTGCAATACAGCAGTGGTGAAGCCAGCTCTGGATTTGGAGTATAAAGGCAAATGTTAGTGTTTGGTGAAGGTATGTACAGAACTCCATGTTGCTGCTTCCAAAATATCCTTGGTAGGTACTCCTCTGAGGTAGGCAGTTGAAGTGGCTGTTGCCCTGGTGGAGTGAGATCTAATACTGCTAGGTACAGGTTTCCCATGGTGGGTATAGCAGAAACGTATACAGTGTCCTATCCATTTTGAAATAGTCTGCTTTGAAATGGCTTTTCCCTGTGCTCCAGCAGCGTATGCTACCAATAATTGCTCAGATTTTCTGAAAGCTTTGGTTTTGTCCAGGTAGAAGCGTAGCTGTCTTTGAATGTCCAAAGAATGTAGTAGTCTCTCCCCTTTGTTCTGTGGTTTTGGATAAAAAGTTGGCAAGTGAATAGTTTGGTTTAGAGCCGCACTTGATACCACCTTTGGCATAAACGTAGGGTTGGTTCTTAAAGACACCCTGTCCTGGTGGAAGATGAGGAAAGGTTCCACTGCCATTAGTGCCTGTAATTCTGAAACTCTTCGTGCTGATGTTATTGCCAGTAGCACAGCAGTTTTCCAAGAGATGTATTTTAATTCTGCTGTGTTAGCTGGCTGAAAAGGAGGTAAAGTTAATTTTTCCAAAACAAAATTTAGGTCCCAAGTAGGTGTTGGAGCTCTACGGGGCGGTCTTATGTTTTTAGCCCCTCTGAGGTATTGTTTGAGCAAAGGATTAGAAAAAACTGGTGGATCTGTGTTGTAATGAGCAGAGATAGCGGAGGCGTGGATCTTGATGGATGAAAAAGAGAGACCCTTGTCCAGCATCTCAGTTAGGTATTGCAGTATCTGAGGAATATTTGGGACTAGAGGGTCAAGGCTGTGCGCTTGGTTCCAGGCACAGAATCTCTTCCATTTATCAGAGTATGCTTTCCTGGTGCTAGGCCTTCTGGCCTCCAGAATGACATCCATAACAGCTTTGGAGAGAGGCATTGCTTGCTTGACTAAGGAATTTTCCATGCAGCTAGATTTAAGGTCTTTTGCTGGCTGTGAAGTATCTGATTGTTGTGCTGAGTCAGTAACTGTGGAATTTGTAGTAAAATCCAGGGTGGTTCTTGTGTCAAGTTCTTTACGATTGGGTACCAGTGCTGGCATGGCCAGTCTGGTAAAATCAATATGATTTTTGGCTCTTCCTGCCTGGCTTTTATGAGTACCTTTGGAAGGAGAGGTAATGGGGGGAAAGCGTATACTTGTAGTTTTTTCCAGCTGAATGAGAAGGCATCCACTTTCCATGCTTGTGGATGGTAGCTCCTTGTGCAGAATTTCTGTAATTGGTAGTTCTTTGGGGTAGCAAACAGATATATGTCCGGGCTCCACCATTTTTGTTATCATTCTGAATATTTGTGGGTTCAGTTCCCATTCGTGTGGGTCCATAATTTTTCTGCTTAGGTCATCTGCCAGTGTGTTTTTCTCTCCTGGCAGGAATTGTGCTTGCAGATGAACTTGGTAGTTTAGAGCTGTGTTCCACAAGCTCATGGCTTGTCTGCAGAGGGGGCAGGAGTGTGTGCCGCCTTGCTTGTTTATGTACCACATAACTGTGGTGTTGTCTGTCTTTAATAGTAATTGTCCTGGATGCATTAGGCTCTTGAAAGCTATAATAGCATTTTGTACAGCTAGCATCTCTTTTTGATTGATGTGGAGATGTCTTTGCTCTGTAGGCCACTCGCCCTGGATACATTCTCCTGCCAAGTGTGCTCCCCAGACGTAATCCGATGCATCTGTGTCAGTGTTTGCCTGGCTGTGGGTTGAGTGAAAGGCTGTCCCTTGTTGAGGTGACAAGCTTGTGCCCACCATCAAAACTCCTGTTGTAGGCAAGGAATTAGTGGTATAACTGTTTCCAAACTTTGACAGTGTTGAGACCATGCACTCTTTAGGTACCATTGTAGTTTCCTCACATGCAGTCTGGCATATGGAATTAGTAGTATGCAAGATGCCATGTAGCCCAAGGCCTGCAGAATTTTTCTTGCAGGGAGTTGGGTCTTTGTTGCCATTAATTGAAAATATTGAGTCAGTTGTCCTTGCTTGTCTGGCATGAGATAAGCCATCTGGGCCGTTGTGTTCAAGCTGGCACCCAGGAATATTATCTGTTTTGAGGGCACTAGTTTTGATTTCTTTTTGTTTACTGTGTACCCCAGGCAACTTAATAACTTTTTTACGTACGCCAGATGCTTTAGTAGAATGTCCTTGCTCTCTGCTTGAATCAGGCAGTCGTCCAGGTATGGATAAATTTGAATTCCTTTTTGCCTGCAAAATGCAATTACTGGTGCCAGGCACTTTGCAAAGACCCTGGGCGCAGTAGATAAGCCAAAGGACAGTGCAGAGAATTGATAGTGCATTGAACTGGCTAGAAATCTGAGGTATCTTCTGCAATTTTGTCTGATAGGGACATGCAGGTATGCCTCTTTGAGGTCCAAAGTCACGAGCCAAGCTTTCTTGCCCAGCATGGGAAGAAGCTGCTGTAGTGTCAACATTTTGAATTTCGGAACATCCAGGTATGTGTTTAGTGTAGAAAGGTCCAGAATGGGTCTCCAGGCTTTGTCCTTTCTGGGAACCAGAAAGAGTCTCGAGTAAAATCCTTGTCCTTGTTCCTGTGGTGGTACCTTTTGAATAGCTCTCATGTCCATGAGTGCTGTAATCTGTTTTTGAGCCTCTGCCCATTTATTTGGTGGCAGATTTGGCATTCCTTTTAGCCTTGGAAAGGTGTGGAACTGGAACCTGTAACCTTGAGATAAAATGTTGAGAACCCATTTGTCTTTGGTGATGCAATGCCAGTTGTGACAGAAAAGTGCCAGTTTTCCTCCTAAGGGGGCTGCCGAGAGAGCTGTTTGGCAGCTGTAGTGGAAAGTCATTGAGGCTGTTTTTTATAAGGTTGAGGCCTGTCTTCCCCTTCTTTTTGGCCTGGTGTGCCCCATTGTCGAGGCCTGTAAGGGCCTTGCGTCTGACCTCTACCTCTTGGACGTCTGTATCTGCCCCTTTGAGGTCTGTCTGTGACTGGAAAGGACAAATTCTTTGTTGGCCAATTTCTGCTAAAACGAGGAGGATGAACCTGTAAGAAATCTTTCATCGTTTGCATAGATTTTGCCTTATCCTCCATCTTCTTTAGTACCTCCTCTGCCTTAACTCCAAACAGCACATCTCGTTGCAAAGGTGCATCCAATAGTTTGACCTTAACAGGATTTGGTAATGTATGTGCTTTTAACCAAGCATGCCTTCTAATGACACAGCCTGTAACTGCTGCTCTACAGAAGGCCTCTAAGGAATCAAACCCACATTGCAAAGTATGTTTTCCTACTTGTTCAGCTGCACGCAATAAAACCTGCATTTCTTTTAAGTTAGGAGTATCTGAATCTGGAAGTATCTTTTGTTTCAACTGAGACATCAAAAATTGCTGATATTTTAACATGTGAAACTGGCAATTCAAGGCTCTCATTGCTAAAGTGGCTGACGTATATACCTTCTTTCCCCATCTGTCTAATGCTCTGGAATCTCTGTCAGAGGGAACTGGGTTTTTTGCTGTTGAGGCCTTAATCCCTTTGGGTCCCTGAGAAATAGTTTCAGGGTCAGCAACAGGGCTTTTGTACAGAAATTTGTGAGAGTCAGGGACTCTGTAATATCTATCAGGTTTAAACTGGGGCTGGGGGTAAAGGAGTCAGGGTTCAAACTGGATTCAGTGTACACATCATCCACAATGTCTAAAACTGGAGGGATAGCAAGGGGTCTGTGTTGGGGCAATAAAAGGAAGTCTCGGAGTCTTTTCTTGGATTCAGAGTAATCCTGGCCTTCCCAATGGAAATGCTCTCTCATGGTATGTAAGGTCTCCCCAAAAGAGGAATTGATTCCTCAGCATCAGAATCCTCATAAGGGGGTAAAGAATATCCTAGGTCCGAGGAAGAGTCAGAGGAAATGACACCTGGTCAGAAGATTCATAATCTTCATCCTGCCTGGGCCTTTTATCAGGAGGGGGATGGGAACCCCTGATCAGGGTGATTAGGTCCTCGGCCATTTTTAGCATTTGTTTCTTAGGCATGGAAGCCTGTCCTGGAGAGAGTTGTGTCTGTTTCTTAGCCTTTAAGGTGGGTTTAGACTTTGCTTCCCACAAGAAATACAGTTATTAACTTTTACTGACATCGCTCTGAGGCAAGAAAAAGTTTCCCCAATGGGGTACTTAGCTTTTTTAGAAGACTTCGGTTCTGGATTCGGAATGAAAATCTCAGGAATCGGCCGACCGGCACTTGCGAACTGCTTCTGCTTCGGGCACTGAGCGGCAAGAAAGACTGAAGAAAATGGCGTCGGCTGCATCTTATATACCCCCTGTCGCACTGGCGTCAGGGAGAAGGCGACAGCAATCAACGCCGGACCAAAACTTTGGAACTCGGGCCAACTGCGGGACCGCCTGATGGCAGGATAACCCAAGTGTAATGACTGCAGCAGTGTAACACGATGAACATCTCTAGTTATGTCCCATTCTTTGATCCTTTGCATTTTTTACTTTTTTTTAATTCCTTATCCATTTTCTTGCAGCTAAGCTCATCCTTTTCTACTCTCTTTCCAGGGCAGTAGTAGGAATTAAATCAAAAATTTAAAATCAAGATGTGGGAGTGGGGAGAAGTCTAATTCAGTAAAATCACTGCAATGTGCACCTAATGGTTGGGAAGATCTAGAGAAGGGTGGGTTACTGAAGTTTAATCAAGCTAAAAAAAAAGACCTTCTCAATATGATCATGTACCTACTAGTATAGGAGAAAAGACTAGAATGGGCTTCTAATGTCAAAGTTACCAAGGAGTGGACAACGCAAGAACAAATGGGTGGCAATATCACCACGTGCAGATATATATATATTAGCATATTTTTCTTGCCTCCTGCAGTACAAGCTACATGTCCTCATAAAAGGGGCACCAAAACGGTAACAAAATTGAATCATCGAGACAGTCAGTTGTAGTAGTTTGAAACAGGAATGCATCAAACAACCCTAGTCTTCTGTGAGTAGATCAATCTGTGAGGAACCTTGTAGCAATTGCCCTTGGCCAAATCCATAAGAAGGGAGAACTGTTGCCTGGGCCAGAGGGGAGTTACCACAAAGATATTTAAAGAATCACTCTGAATCCTGAGAATGCCCCTGTATATCACTAGAAAGGGTGGAAATGCTACCTCTAAGTCCTGGAACAGAATCTGGATCTATTTGATTTACAAAGGGGGACCTGCAAAAGTTTAACTCTGAAAAAAATTTCCTCTTTCATCATATTGTTTAGTGTTATTGCTACCCATGTTCTTAAGCATAACTTCTTTATCTAAAATAGTGTTCACAATCTCAAATTTAACTTCATCTATGAATATTTGGTTATGTACCCAAGTATAATTCCTTAAGAAAGTAGCAGTAGCCCTAGACACAATATCTACACAGTCACACACACACACTTCATTAGCAATGATGGAATTCAGAAATGATTTGTCCTCTGAAGGCAGATTACAGAGTACTCCCATAAAGATTCAGCACAATGGAACATAAACTTCCAATGTGGTCCTGGTAACTAAGAATTCTAAAAGTCAAAGTAGCTGAACAGAACATTCTCTTCATACATCTAACATCTTGCCTTCTTTTTCCACTTGAGACAGGTTAGGATTCACCAAAATCATACTGCTAGCTGACACTGAGGCAAAAATCATTACAGATCAGACCAAAGGTGACAAAATTAGAAGTTATGTACCTACCATAACGTTCCATGTTAGTTGTCTTCTCTCGCCTTCTTTCTTGCTGGATGGGTTCGGAGCCGATCCTCGGCTCCGACTCGGCACTTGCTTTAGCTCGAGAACTCCTTTTACCAGCTCGAGGCAACCCTATATCCCATGATGCAAGGCGGAACTACCTCAGATCTCGTTTGGCAGCTAACTGACCCTGCTAAAGACTATCCTAACATAATTAGGAACCATGGTTCCTAAAAGAAGTCCTCATAACAATGCTCCAGAGGAAGCAATCTAATAGGAACTCTCCAAGATCTGTCCAGGCCAGGGGGAAGGAGGGAGGGACGCAAGAAAGAAGGCGAGAGAAGACAACATGGAACGTTATGGTAGGTACATAACTTCTAAATGTTAAGTTGTCAATCTCGCCTTCATTCTTGCTGGATGGGACCGCGTCCCTAGCACCTGTATCCCGGGTGGCTCAATGGAACAGACTCTTGAGAACTGTGGAACCAAAACTGGCCCTATCTCCGGAGGCCAAATCCAACTTGTAATGAGACACAAAGGTATGAGGCGTGGCCCAAGTAGCTGCTGCACAAATAGTGTCAATGGGAAGTCTATCCTGAAAGGCTACAGAAGTGGATAGACTCCTGGTCGAATGTGCTTTTGGCTTAGAAGATAGTTGTTTGCCCCTTAGAGAGTACACATAGGAAATGGTGGAAGTCAACCATCTAGATAAGGTCACTTTAGAAACTGGAAGACCTAACCTGTTTTCTGCATAGGAGACAAACAATTGGTCTGATTTTCTAATTTGTTTAGTCCTATGCAAGTAGTACCTGAGCTGACGATGGACATCCAAAAAGTGCAGCTTTTGTTCAGCTCTGTCAGAATAGTTAGGAAAGAAAACTGGTAGATCTATAGATCGGTTAATATTGGTTTGAGATACAACCTTGGGAAGAAAGGAAGGGTTAGTTCTAAGCGAAACCCTATCCTTATGAAAAACCAGATAAGGTGAACGGATACAGAGGGCCTGAATCTCAGAAACTCTTCTTGCAGAAGTAACAGCCAGTAAAAATATAGTTTTCCAATTCAATAACTTTAAAGAACACGTAGCAGATGGTTCGAAAGGAGGTAGAATTAGGGATGCCAACATTAAGTTTAGATCCCATTGCGGAGGAGGATGTTTCACAGGTGGTTTTAGGAGAAAAACTCCTCTTAAAAAGGCCTTGCATAACCTATGAGACATGATGTTATTGTCATGCAAGCCAACATGATACTTGGAAATAGCAGCCAGTTGTACTTTGACTGTAGATGACGAAGATCCTGAATGAAAAACCTCCGCCAGGAAATCCAAAACAGAATGTACAGGAGCGGTAAAAGGATCAATATTTCTGGCGTTTGCCCAAACTGAAAAACGTCGCCACTTGCTAGCATAAATAGTTCTAGTGGACGACTTTAAAGAAGACACTAAAATGTCTCTGACTGAGTCAGAAATCATTGGTAGCCTGACTAGGGAAGGAAGTGGAGCAACCAAGCAGTGAGGTTGAGAGAATGAATGGCCCGGTGCTGCTGACCCGACTGGTGGATCAAAAGATCCGGAACTGGGTCCAGATGCCAGGGCTGCACCAGAAGATGATGATGTAGAGACGGAAACCAAATTTGTCGAGGCCAATATGGAGCAATGAGGATCAATTTGGCTCTCAAAACGGTGGCTTTCTGAATGACTTGGGGAATCAGTGGAACGGGAGGAGAAGCATAAAGAAGTCCCCGAGGCCAATCCTGGGTTAGAGAGTCTCTCAAGGGTTGGCCTGGAAGGGGAAATAGTGTGAAGTAATCTGGGCACTTGCTGTTTTGAGGGGTAGCGAAAAGATCGCAACAAGGGGTGCCCCACTTCAGAAAAATCTGATCTACTACAGACTGATTGAGAGACCACTCGTGAGGCATCAGAATAGATCTGCTTAGCCTGTCCGCCAATAGGTTGGACCTGCCGGGGATGTGCGTTGCTATCAGAAACCGCTGAGAAGAGATCGCCCATTGCCAAAGTCTGAGAGCTTCTCGACATAAGGGATAGGACCTGGTTCCGCCCTGTTTGTTGATGTACCAGACCACGGACATGTTGTCCGTCTGTACTGCAATAGTCCCCGTGGGAAGAAAGTCGTCGAGGGCTTGCAACGTTAAAAGCACTGCTCTCATCTCCAGGACATTTATGTGCAGATGGTATTCTATGGGTTGCCACGTCCGTGGACCATCCTGCCCTGATAATGCCCCCACCCGATCAGGGAGGCATCCGTGGTGACTGTGGCAACTGGAGGAGGGGAACAAAGGGTCGGCCCTGATGAAGAAGAGGGAAGATATCCACCATCGTAGATGAGCCCTGCACGACTGTGTTACCAAGATTTCGTGTCTCATAGGCAGATCGTGGTACGACCACTGCGTGAATAACATCCACTGCAGGAGACGCATGTGGAAGCGAGCCAGTGGAAGAAGAACAATGGCCGCAGCCATTAGGCCTAGAACTTTCAAGACAAACCTGGCTTTGATCTTGTTGCTTAGTAACAGAAGCTGAACAAATTTCTGGATGTCCAGAATCCTTTGATCTGTTAGCCTGGCTAACATTTTGACGGTATTTAACTCTGCGCCTATAAAGGTGATAGATTGGCAAGGCAGCAGAGAGGATTTTTCGAAATTTACGCAAATTCCCAGTTTCTTGCAAAGCTGTAGGGTGTAGTCTCTGGACCGAAGAAGCTGATGCTTGGTGGTGGCGGAGAGGAGCCAGTCGTCCAAATAAGGAAACACCTGGAATCCTCGGCGTCTCAGGTGAGCTGTGACCATTGCCATGCATTTGGTGAACACTCTGGGGGCTGAAGTGAGGCCAAAGGGCAGTGCTCTGAATTGGTAATGACTGGCTCCCAGCCAAAGCGGAGAAACCTTCTGGAGCGTCTGTGAATCTTTATGTGATAGTACGCATCCTGAAGGTCTATAGAGCACATCCAGTTGTCCTTGCCCAGAAAGGGCAGAATGGATTGCAGCGTGACCATCCGTATCTTGCCTTCTTGACAGACTTGTTTAGTCTGCTTAGGTCTAGTATCGGTCTCCAATCTCCCGTCCTTTTGGGGACCAAAATGAATCTTGAGTAGAAGCCGGATCCTACTTGGTCTGCCGGTACTGTCTGGATGGCTCTTTTTCCAGGAGTTTTGAAACCTCCTGTCTTGCCAAATCCCTTTGACCGGGTGAGATGTCTGGAAGGGATTGTAGAGGTATGGGAAACCTTTCGAAGGGGATTTTGTAACCCTCGGATATGATCGACTGTACCCACTTCTCTTGGGATAGGGATTGCCAGGCTACTGGGTACAGTGAAATTCTTCCCCCGACTGCCTCCAAGGGTGGACAGTCGGGCAACACCTCAGGGATGCTGAAAGGGCTTCTCAGGAAGAGATTCCCTGTTGCCCTGGTTCTGAGGACCCCCCCTGCCTCTAGGGCAGCGTCTATTATTGTTACCCCCTCTGCCTCTAGGGGTAAACTGACCACATGTGTCCGGTGTAGCTCCTTGGGCTTTTCGGAACCACATCTTCCCCCCCTTCTGACCCTTGGGATAAGGTCTAGAAGGAGTGGAAAACTGGACTCCAACGGCAGAAAGAGTTTTACCGTCCTGCTCACATCTGGTCAAAGTATCCTTCACCTGAGGTCCGAACAAAGCCGAACCATCAAAGGGGGTGTTGGTGAAGGACGCCTTAAAGGGGTCCGAAAAATTACACAGCCGCATCCAGGCTTGGCGTCTAAGAGCAACACCTGTGCCTGCGGCCCTGCTCGCTCCATCGGCCGCATAAGATATGAGCCGCATGGAGGAGTTAGATATGGAATTCAGGATAGCCAGCTGTGAGGCAATCTTTTCCTGAGCCCCAGCAGCAGAAGGATCCTGGACTACTTCTCCCAGTTCCTTGAGAATATCTCGTTGAAGCCTGGTGAAGTGACAAAGGTAATTCAGCGAACAGATAGCAAAGGTCGGTGAAGAAAACATCCGCTTTCCATACCTGTCCATGGTCCTAGAATCCTTATTAGGAGGATGGACAGGTACTGAAGGATCCGCCAGTTCCCTCTTAGTGGCCGCCACCACCATAGCATCCACAGAGACACCTTTGGAAAGGAACTGCTTATCCGAAGGGGCCGTGATGAACTTGGATGGTCTCCTGGGGACAGGTTCCACAGAATCTGGAGCCCACGCCTTCGAGCCACTACCTGCATGAGTGGGTCGAAGGCGGAGACACCCAGGAGGTGGAGGGTCGGGATCCAAAGCCTCCAGGTATACCGACTCATCCTCGGAGGGGTCAATGGAGGGCCAATTCCCCCTCTGTTTGAGGAGCTCAAGGATGTCTGAAAAGGAGACATCCTCAGAGGGGGACCGGGGGGAACCCTATGACTCATCTAAGTCGGTATCAGATGTAGTAGACTCGGGAGTCTGTGTGTTTCCTCTTACCGTCCTCTTCCGAGGGGTTCCCCTGCAGGATCAGGAGACACCTCGGAAGAGGAGGAAATTCCCAGTGGGGAAACCTGGGGCGATGGATCCCTGGGCCTGAGAGCGAGAGGCTGGGAAGAGGCATCTGCAGGCACTGATGAGGGAGGAGCTAGAGGGACGGACCGCTGACCTGGCTCTGAGGCCAGGACACTCCTCATCACCTCAAAGGCTCCTCTCCCCGGGAGACCAGAACACATCCGCTCCGAAGAGACAGGAATGGTCGGCTCCAAAGAGAGAAGGCTCAGAGGCCGATGTCGGTGCCGAGCTTACCAGAGCCGAAGCCCCGAGAGGGAGAGCGGGGTCGGACAAGGGTCCGATGCCACTAGCCCCCTCGGAGCCGACAGTGGAAACCCGACGACCGGATCCTTCCAAGGAAGGTCTCAAGGAAGAGATCGGAGCCGAGGATGACGGAGCCGAAGGATGTATCGGCTCCGGCATCGAAGCAGTCGCTGTCCCAAGAAGCTCCGGCTCCGAACTCTGGTGTGGAGTCGGAGGAGGAAGCTCAATGATAGGGGTTATAGCCGCAGTCTGCTGAGATGGGCTATGGAGCATTTGGGCCAGTGCCTGAGACTTCAACAGCCTGCTTACCACCCTCTCCAAGTCGTGGTCAGACAGCCTGGAAGATCTCGAAGACCGGCTCCGATGGCTCCGCTCCGATAAAAGAGGAGACCCCGGAGCCGAGTGAATACTCATAATAGAAGGGGACCGGGATCTCTTATGGGTCGAAACCATCGGAGCAGAAGTCCCTTGAACTCCAGATGGAGCCGAGGATATCTCGGCTCCGATGCTGGATAAAGTGTCGGCTCCAGCTGGAGCCGACAAGGCCACCGTAGTCAGGGTATCGGAGCCGGCCGGCACCGAACCCACTACTTTGGAAGAAACAGTATAGACTCCAGCCGAGCGATGTCGGCTCCGGGACGAAGCCACCGGAGGAGGCTTGGACACTGTAGCCTGAGCCTTCGGTGGCTTATGAGGTTTTCCTGACTTCGGAGGAGAACCTTCAGGTTTAAGTAAACCTCGGAGGATAAGTTTGTTCCTCCTTTCCTGCAGGACTCTCTGGCTAAAAGCATGACACAACGCACAGGAGTCCTGCAGGTGCAAAGGCCCCAGGCAATACACACAAGAAGTGTGACTGTCTGTCAGGGACATTTTCTGACAGCACTGGTCACACTTCTTGAAGCCTGAGACCTTGCCTTCTCTAGACATCCTAACAAGGATACCACAAACACACAACTTAATCCCTACACAAACACACAGGAAGGGATAACCAAGGGGGAACTAGGCCTGACTAAACTACTGTAACTTAAAACTTATAAAAGTTTACAAAAAGGGCTGAAAAAGAGGGAAAGGGTGGGCTGTAACTAGATTACAGACTAAACTGACACTCAAAAAGGGAAATAAACTCCTAACTACACTTTTCTTATTTTACTAAGAAAAAACTCACCTCAGCTGGCAAAGGAGACCTCTTTCGCTAAGCGGCAAACGAGATCTGAGGTAGTTCCGCCTTGCATCATGGGATATAGGGTTGCCTCGAGCTGGTAAAAGGAGTTCTCGAGCTAAAGCAAGTGCCGAGTCGGAGCCGAGGATCGGCTCCGAACCCATCCAGCAAGAATGAAGGCGAGATTGACAACTTAACATCAAGATTTTTTTTAGTCTCAAACTTATAAAACATATCTGCCTTTTTAGTGACTGAAGACTGGGAATCAGGATTACTGCAGGTAGCATTAAAGCCTTCCTTCAAAGTGGCAAAATAGATTGGACCTCCACTAGGAATAACTTACAGTATCTCCTCATTTCGGGGGGAAGTTCTACTTGTTCCCACAAAAATGCATTATTCATCCTGGAAATATTCTCAGAAAAAAGAAAACTCCTCCAAGGGAGATGGGACATATATGCTTTCTCCAGAGTCAATGTCCTGGCTTTGGAAATCCATAGCAATAGAACTCTGTCTCTATCAATGTCAGACTCTGACTACTTTCATCTATGCCCTTATTGGAAACAAACAGCTACAGAAGACATGTCTGACCCCATGATGGTGGAAGAAACAACAGAGTAACTTGGAGAGGCCAGTGGAGGAGCTGAGGAATAACCAATAGCCACTACAGGATCAACCTCCAGTGGCTGCGATGTTAACCAAGTTCATGGTGACTGGAAGGGCTCAATTTTAGTAAGTTTTTTCTTTCTAGGTACAGCGAGAGAAAAAAAAATGCAGGACCAGAGTGAGCATCTATGCTGTGACTGAGGAAGAAGCCTTAATTGTCAGCAAGTAGTGCTGTTAAGTTGTGTTCACAAACACACACACACACACACACACACACACACACACACACACACACACACTCTTGCGCCTCTTTGGCCTTCTTCAAAAGGAGCCTTGTTGATTGGATGGGAGATAGGAAATTCACCCCAGGGATCACGTCAGTCACCCTGCTAGACAGGGGTCCAGGGAAGTAAATACTGTTGGAAGAAATTGCCAGGGAATTGTTATGGCTAGGTTTGTATAGGCTCTATAGCCTAGTACCAATCTATGAACTTATACTGCCCTAAACAGTCCCAAAACCAAGGTAGATGCACAAGTGATACATAGAATCCTTTACGCACAGTAGGTACTTTCCTGCACTGCTGCTACTGAAACAGATGCTCAGATAAGTTGTTATAAAGTACACAAGCACTACAATGTCCCTTTAAGTAAAGCAGGAATACAAACTAAAAAAAATTGCAAAAGCAGTACACTTAACCCAAAAAATGCCTCCAGGAAGCCCCCTAGTTGTGTCCCGTTAGGCAGTAAGAAAGTACTAAAGTCACTTCTATTTATTTGATTGGTTCTGCCAAGTGAGATGGAACCAGATGGAGCCAGAGCTTTTGACGAAGAGCTAATTGATGCTTCCTAGGCAGGGAGCAACCCAAACAGCCAAAGGCTACTGCAGCAGTGGGAATGAGGAGCACCACTGTTTTCCATGCTAAGGATCACAAGCTAGCCTGATGAGCTTAGTTCAAATATGCCAAGAGTGTTTTTCAAGACAAAATTAAGAAGCCCAAGGAGCAGCCATCTGCTTTCTAGGAGGTTTAGTATGCAACGCCTTTTTCAAAAACGTTTTCACGAGATTGCACTGAATAGGGAAAGGGGGATCAATGAGTACACATGATGAAATGGCTGACAAATGAAGCTCAACATAAAAAAGAGCAAGGCAGAAGACAATAACTCAATAGAATCAGATTGATATTAGCCCTGAAAGTTTGCAGGTTCTTGTCTTGGCATCAACTAGAATTTTTTTTTTCTCATTTACGAATATATGGGTTTTTGAAAAGCAGGTTTCTTGCCTCCTTTAATACCTGATGTGCATCCTCGAAAAATAGGCACCTAAAAGATTTTATCATGCAGGCAGTCAGATGCATCTCTTGCAGGTCAGGATGTATCAAAAACCCCTTGTCCTGTGTGAGCATGTCCAGTCTGTGAGGAACTTGTGGTAATTGTCGCTGGCTATTTCCAATAGAAGAGAACCACTGTTACTTGAGCCAGAAGGGAGTCCCAAAAGACCTTTAGAGAGTCGTGCTGAATTTTCAGAATGAACCTTACTGAACACTCCCTTCCAAGAAAAAGAAAAACCAAAACAAACATGTCATCCAGGCATTCTTGCATACAATTTTGGCAAATGACTGTTGTAAGCGGAAGCAAAAAGATCTATTTGAGATGTAACAACACAGCTGGATCAATTCTTGGAAGATCCTCCGATTAAATTTCCATTCATGAGGGTCTATCCAGGTCTGCTCAGCTTGTCAGCCACAAGTTTGCTCCGATGATATGCATAACCATGTAGAATGAGACTGAGCTGAAATGCTATATCCCAAGCTACCATAGCTAGTCTCCACAGAGGGTAGGATCTGGTCCCACCCTATCTGTTTATGTACCACATCACTATGGTGCTGTCTGTAAATACATGCAACTCTCCTGGGAATCATACATGATTGACAATGTTTTGTGAGTATTTGTGAGTGCCAACATTGCTTTTTCATTTGTGTGTTTTGGTCCATCTTTTGTTCCAAATGTCCAGCACTTTTATCCCAAACAGACATTGCTCCTTATGCAAAGCCTGCGGAGGTGGTTACATACTCTCCTGAGCTGGAAGGGGAAAATGGAGCCCTGGACACTGATAAAATTGGTCTCTCCATAAAAAAAAAAAAAAATCACCCTTTCACAAGCTCCATAACTACAACCTAGAATGTTGGGGGGGGGGGGGTGCTGGCATTCCAGAATCTGGAATGGCAGGGAGGATGCTGGCATTCCAGAATCTAGAATGTCAGGGGGATGCTGATTGTTGGACCACACAGATTTTAGGTGCCATTAATTATTTTTTCATTTGGAATCTTGCCAAGGGAATCATGAGAATCATAGATGCCATGAGACCCAGAATCCTGAGAAATACATGAGCAGAGACATAGGTTTGAGTGGACAAACTCAAGAACAGATCTAGATACAGAAGTTTTTCTGTAGAAAACAAAACTCTTTTGAAAGAGGTTTCTATGAAACACCTCAGGAAAACAATCCTGTGAGAAGGAATTACACGACTTCTATATGTTCTCCTGCACCTCCAGTCTTTGTAAGAAATCTCTCAAAAACTCTCAAAGTAAGAGATTCCTGACACACTCTGCAAAGATAAGCAAGTTGCCTAAATAAGGAAAGATGTGAATACCTTGCAGTCTGCAGTAGACTACCACTGGACCTAGACACGCTGTACATATCCTTGGAGCACTGGATAACCCAAAGTGTAATGCAGAGAACAGAAAATGTCAATGACAAATAAAACCTTAAGTAATGTCTGAAAAAAAATGGATTTACAGGTATACGACTATAAGCATCTTTTAAATATAAAGTTCACTAGACAACTCAAATGGGGAATGAGAAGGAGCTAGTCATGCAGAAACATTTTGAAGTTTGGCACGATCAGAAACTGGTTTAGAAAAGAAATATTCTGAACTCATCACCACAAATCTCTCTTTGGGGCCAGAAACACTTGCAAAACCCTTTTCCTAGCTGAGGAGGAAGAGGAGACTGCTTCTATCAACCATTGAGAAAGGAGGGAAAGCAGCTCTGGTGGATGAGGGGAAAATCTCTTGAAAAGGAGGGAAAGACTCTCCCCATGGTCACATGTAACACCTTTGATTACTGTCATCTGCCTCAAACTGTTGTGAGAGAGAGAGAGAGAGAGAGAGAGAGCAGTTTATACTTTCTGGAAAGATTAAAGGTTTGCCGTGGTAGGAAAGGGGGACAGAAGTGATGGAAGTCTTCTAGATAGTCATTCAGACTTATTAGACTGTCCTTTATCCTGGGGGGGGGGGGGGGTCTTCTTTCTATTTGGAGCCGCCCCGCCATTGCTTTTTTTAACATCTGCTTATCAGCAGCTTCCTGTGTTTGTTTATTTTGCTTTTTGGAAAAGGTTGAAGAGTTATCATCAAACACCTTGACAAACTTGTAGAAGCGGTTGTCTTTTCGGCTTTTCTGGTTAGAGGTCGCCACAGCAGAACTCCGGTCCGCTAATGATTGGCAGTAGTTTTTTTTTTTTTTTTTTTTTTTATGACGACGAGTTGCCAGCCCGACGCCCAACCTTCACATGCCCATTCACGCATGTCTTTTGGAGGCCACTCCACCACGGAGAGGACATGCAGACTCCACACAGAAGGCATTCCAGCCGTGAATCGAACAGGAGAACCTCTTGCTGTGAGGCAACAACGCTACCAATGTACCATCACGGCTTCTACAAACCTGTAGAAGGAAGACTGAAAAATCTGAGAAATTTCTTGAATCAGACTACATCTCTCACCACACTTTTTGAGTACCTCTGCAACAGATGGTCCCAAAACACTCCATTTAAGGAAGAATTAAAACATTCAGTTTTAACATCCTCAGGAAGGTTTCAAGTATGCAAACATCCTAACAATTCCAGTAGCAGCAGCCCTGCAAGTGGCATCAGCAAAATCAAACACATTTCAAACAGAGGGCAGCCACTTGAGACACAGAGGCAATCAAATTATACAAAGATGTTTTACCTCAATAGAGGAAACAGGTGTCATAATATTCCTCATGTCCTCAAAAGAGGCAAACAAACTTAGAATTTAACTGTCAAGCTCATAAAAAACTGTTGCAAAAGAATACACTTCTCCAAATCTAACAAAGGCTTTCCCATCATTGACAGACAGGGAGGGATTGGTATTAACCAGATGTTTAACAGCAGTTAGGCTCACCAGGGAAATAACTGCTGGATCTGATCTGGGATTAGTATATAAAAACTTAAAATACTAAGAAATTTTTTATACAATCTGCTTTCTTGGGGCAAGCAGGCTGGCTGTCAGGCAAGTTACAGGCTGTAACGAATACATCCTGAAATGGTGAAAGAATTGGTACAGGTTCAGGAAAATCCAGTTGCAATAAATCATAACACTTCTTCATAGACAATGGAATGTGATTATGTTCCCAATGAAATAAAGAATTAATTTTGGAAATAGTTTTAGAAAGAGAGAATCCTTCAAAAGGACTGGAAGTAATCACATTTCCACATAATCTGAGTCAAACATCTCAGGAAACAAAAAAAACAGAAGTTGTCCCTTCACAAATCATTTTTGTGGTTCAAAATCTTGATCTTCAAAAAAATGAAGAATCCCTCTTTCCCTTGCAAGAAATAGCTGAACTGGAAGGGTCAAGAGCTAAGCGAAACCCAATTACCCCTGTCCAAAATAACCAATACAAATTTGCAAAGATTTTCTTTAGAAAGGAATTTCTAAGAAGCATAATCCCTTTTGCCAGGTAAAACCTCCCTAGGAACTGGCATTCTAGTCTGGCTAGGCAGAGAAGTATTCTCTGCTCCTTCACCTTTAACAGACAACAGTGGTTCTTCCTTACCCAACAAGGGCACTGCAATAGCTGGAAAGGACGTGTATAACCCCACAGTCCACAGCGCTTTAAGGACTACACCAGAGGGAGCCACAGAAAAAGATGAATGGTTTGAGAACCTGAAATGGCTATATCAGTCACCCATCTGCAGCCACGGCACTTTACCAGCCTGCTGTAATGACAAATGTTGAATATTAATTTTCTTCTGTTTGAAGCTAGTAGAAGGAATAACTAAGAACCAGTAAGCTGAAACATTGTAAATCTGAAAAAGATGCCAGACTCCCACAGAAGCATGGCAGCTGTACTCGGTAAAACTGGTATGGCACTTTTTTCCAGAAAATGGAGAAAAGCAACACTTACCCAAGCCCCCAAAACTAAAACATTGCTTTTTCCTTGGTAAAAGCTGTTTTACATTAGTTTTAATAATGTTTTTTTCCCCAGAAAAGTGGAAAGTACTGTTTTTAAGTTACAGGTCACGTAAAAGTTTTGCAGAAAAAAAGGTTCAGTTTGAGTCACATTAAGTGCGAGTTTTTCTACCTGAAGGGAATTTATCTGCCAAGCAATAGAAAGCTCCAGCTGATAATTCATCAAAAATCACACAAGAGGAGCACACTTCAGTGGCAGGAAAGCTCTGAAGGGCATGCCACCCAAACTATCTTTTTTTCAGCTCAGCTGAAACTGAACAATGGGTTGGGCATGTGATAGGTGCCCTTGAAGTTTTGGAAGTTGGCCAGCTGTTATACCGTGAGCAGTATATAAAATATATACCTACAGCTACTTCAGCACTGATCAATATGATGAGCACTGCCCATTGCTAAACGCACCCCTGTTGGATTACATTTAAAACCCATCTGTCTCACACTACTGGGGCCACAATGAAGTATCAGACAGATTGAGAAGTTGCCAGGGTAGGAAGGGGAAGAATCTGAACAGGTAAACAGTCATACTGACAGAGAGGACTCTCCTTAACCTTTTGAGGCTTTTCCTTTTTTTCTGACCAGCTTTGTCATTGTTTTTTTAAAATTGTTTGACTACTACTTGCTCCTTAATTTGCTTATTGAAAAGGAAGCTGAGAAATAAGGGGAAACTTCCACTGGCTTTGAAAAAGGAGAGTTGAAAATTTTCAGTTATTCCCTTAATCACCTTTCCTTTTTCATTTCACTTTAGCACCTCATCTGAAGGGCCATACATAATCTTCTTAAATAAGGGAGAATTGTTAAATTCAGTCTTATCTTTATGAATATTTTGTGAATGAAGCCAAGCCAATCTTCTCAATTCTGACCCAGAAGCAGCAGCAATACATTGAGTAAGATGAGAAGCAAAAATCACTCGTACGTTAACTTTGGGGGGGGGGGCTTTTTAAGCTTAGCCTTGCTTTCCAAAAGGATGTTCTTCATGTTTCACTGTTGCAGTCATTACATTTGGGTTATCCTGCTGGCAGGTTGCCCTCAGTCGGCCTGAATTCCAAAGTCTTGGGTCCTGCATCGGTTTCCGTCACCTCTTCTGTCGTCAGGGGTATAAAAGATGCAGCCGACGCCATTTTATTTAGTCTTTCTTGCCACACGGTGCCCGAAGCAGAAGCAGTTCGCAAGTGCCGGTTGGCAGACTCCTGAGATTTTCGTGTTCGCGTTTCAGATCCGAAGTCTTCATTAAAAAGCTAAGTACCCCATTGGGGAAACTTTTTTCTTGCTCCAGACCAATGTCAGAAAAAGTTAATTGTATTTCTTGTGGGAAGGAAATACCTCATAAGGACTTTCATTCTTATTGTATTCCTTGCCTAGGCCCTGACCACGACGTTGCTAGTTATCGGTTTTGTGCTAGATTTAACCAACGCACTATTAAGCGTCGGTATGATTTTGCATTAAGCTATTTTGGGCGAAGAGTTAATTATACAATGTCGTCTGATAGCCATCCGCCTACCAGAGTTCACAAAAAACGAAAAGAAAAAGACAGGCAACCGAGGCCCGAAACAGATGACGAAGCTTCTCCTAAACAAGTCGCCGGTCCTCAGTGAGGTGCTTTCGCAGCCCCTGACGCCCGCTACTTTAGAGTCGCAGGCCACTACAGACTCCTACGTGGAGTCGGCCAGGCCGCTGGAAACTCAAGGTATTGGAGCCTCGGAGATAATTCCCTCAGATAGGTCTGGAGCCGCTGAGCAGGCATCGGCTTCTGAGGGTGTTCTATGGCTGCTTTATGGGGTATATGTAGACTTGGTGCATGTGGTCAAGCATTTATAGGCTACATTTTATTACAGACAAAGGTGCCAGACCCTGATTCCCCATCCACTGGTCCAAGTCATTTGAAATGGGTTAAGGAAGGGTTCTGCTCGACATGGATGGGAAGTTTGTTCCAAACAATGAGTAGTCTCTCTGAGACACATGCCTGTGCCTCCTGCATTTTCTTTTTATGCTGCAGATGAGGTTTAGGTCCCTACAACAGGTAATCCTGATGCTGTTTCCTTAGTGAATATGTAAAAGGTCCATCAAAGTGGGATCAGTTGATGCCTTGTAGGTTAGTCATAGATCACCTCTCAGCAGCCTGAAGGATATAGAGTACAGGGACAGGGCTTTGACTTTGTTTGCTTAGCACATGTTTACCCCTGTACTCCTTTTGCGAAGACCCTCTGTGGATGCTCCAACGGTTGCACCTGCCAGGTCAGGCACACATTAAAGGGGGTACTGTACTCAAAGAATGGTCTGACAATGGCAGAACAGAACAAGGACATCCTTGGACCTAAATGCCAAAGCTTTTCTTACAAGTTGTGCAACACAGAATGCTTTCCATACCACCATAGACATATGACAGTCTATGGCTAGGCTGCTGTCTACATATGTTCCCTGCTCTTGGACCACTGGGTCTTCCTTTAGGGTTATGTCAATGTGCTAGCTTCCAGTGATAGCCATATTCCCAAAGGATAGTATTATACATTTCCTGACATGGACTTTCAGAATATGGTTCAGGAACCAGTTATTTGTCTGTTAGGCTTTCTTGGAGTGTATTTGCTTCATGGGGTATTCTATGACTCCATGCAGTTTGCAACAGCTTAAAAACTTGGTCAGCCTAAGACCCTTGAAGATGGCCTTTACCTCACTGAAATAGATACCAAAAAGGAGCAGGCCAACCACAGATCCCTGAGGGACTCTACTAGTGAATGGCTTCACTGTGGAGATAATAGTCCCCTATTCTAACTTTTTGGGTCATATCTGTGAGCGAGCCAGCTGGCTATCAGGTGTCTGATACACGGGGTTTATACCAAACTCCACAAGTTTGTCAACAATGCCAGAGTGCAGTACTGTGTTGAAAGCTTTAGCCAAGTCAAGGTAGGCAGTATGCATAGTTTTCCCCTCATCCATTGCTTTGATGACTTTCTTGAAGAAGCCAGCAACTTGAAATGGCATGACCTGCTCTTAATGAAACCAAACTGTGTTGGATCCAGTGAGTGAATGCTTCCTATCATCATCATCAGCCCCCTTTTCCCCCCATTTTCTACATGGGGTCAGGGAGTCATGCTAACTTGTTGCCATCGCTCTTGATTCAATGCCACACTCCTGCCGTCTTCGACACTCATGTCTGACTGTCTCAGATCTTTGACACAATCCATCCACCTCTTTGCTGGATGTCCATTTCCTCTTACCTTCTCTGTCTGTCCCAAATCTTCACCATATTGTCTTCTGCTTTTCTGCACGTGTCCAAACCACCGCAATCTGTTATCTTTAATCTTTTCTGCAATTGCAGCTACTTTGGCTTCGGCTCTTATGTCCTCACTTCTTCTGTCCCTCAGAGTGCAACCTACCACCCTTCTCAGGCACTTAATTTCCAACACCTCTAGCTTTTTCACCTGGTCTGCCTTTACTGCCCAGGTTTTTGTACCATATAGTACTGGCTGGACCACTGTCTTGTACATCTTACTTTTCAGCTTCTTTGACATTCTTCTGTCATAGACTACAACTGACACTCTATGCCAGTTAGCTGCAGCCCTTCTGATTCTAGCTTCCCTTCTCCTCAACCACCCCTCCAAGATACTTGAAGCTGTTTACCTGTTCCACTATCCTCCCTTCTATCTCTATTCTCAGCTTATTCTGATTTTCTCCAGTTTGCTGCCATTACCACCGTCTTATCTGTGCTTAGTTTCATCCCATATGCCCTCAAGTTTACATTCCATTGCTCTATACTTTGCTAGAGTTCTTGCTCAGAGTCTGCCTGTAATACCACATCAACTGCATACAGCAATTTTTGATCTGTCCCCTCCAACTTGTTTGCTAATTTAGTCCATCACCAGTATGAACAGCGGTGAGCTCAGAGCTGAACCCTGATATACAACCACTCTCACTGGGAACCCCTCTGTGAGGCCAAACACTGTTCGTTCTTGAGTCATTTGGTTCTTGTATATAGCCTGCACTAATTCTACCAATGCTTCTGGGACTTCATACCACTGCAGTACTGCCCAGATCGGCTTTCTTGGGACCTGGAATATGCTTTCTCCAAGTCTAGGAATGCCCAATTTGACTCTTTCCTCATCTCTAGCGTCTTCTCAACTATCTGTCTCACTGCAAACATCAGGTCAGTTGTGCTGCATCCTGATCTAAATCCAAACTGCTTATCTACAATAAAAAGATCCAACGTATCACTGAAGACTTGACCACACAAAATTTATTCAAAAAATAAACGTAAAGCGCTTTTCGTCGCTCAAACATTGAGCGACGTAAAGAGCTTTACGTTTATTTTTTGAATAAATTTTGTGTGGTCAAGTCTTCAGTGATACGTTGGATCTTTTTATTGTGGATTTGGTTTGTTTTAGTACTTAGTTTGTCTCCCAAACTGCTTATCTCCCATCTTACATTCTACTACTCTGCGTATCCGTTTATCAATCACCCTCTCTAGAACTTTAATGCAAAGTGTTAGGAGTCTGATTCCTCTGTAGTGCCCACAGTTGTGGCTGTCCCCTTTGTTTCTGTATACTTGCACAGATATGCTTACTCTCCAGTCATTTGGGATACGCCTTTTTTTCCACACTGCAATGAGTATCCTCAGGAGCCATTTCCTCCCTATCTCATCCAGCATCTTTATCACATCTGCTGTGACCTCATCAGAGCCCGCTGCTTTCCCTGACTTCATTTTCCTTAGTGCTGTTCTTACTTCTACTAGAGTAGGCTGCTCTTCTTTCACTGTAGGCTTCTGTGGGGTTTTCTTCATTCAGAACCTGCTGGAAATACTCCTTCCATCTTCCTTTGATGCCCTGTGGACTGGTGAGCAGGTTGTTGCTGGCATCCCTTATGAAGGGTGTCTGACTATCTTCTTTATCTTTCTGTCTTTCTCTTGCAACCTGATATAGTTTATTTGTACCACCTACTGAGTCGCTTTCCAGAAGCTGGTGGAGTGCCTCTGATGCCCTACACTTTGCTATTGCAACTACTTTCTTAGCTTCGTTTGCCAACCAATATTCCTTCCTAGCCTGGTCGGTCTTTTCTATCTCCCACTTTTTCCTGCAGTCCTTTCTTTTGACAACTTTCTGGACTTATGCATTTCATCACCAGCTTTCCTTATGTACCTTATTTCTATACCTGACTCTGCCACATCTTTTCTGTAGTCCTCACACATGCTGTTTTGAAGCGATGCCATTCTTATTCAACTCCATCTATTTCCTCCTCTTCTTGGGCTGCTAGAGCCCTGTGCAATTCCTTGAACTGTTGTATTTTCTCTCCAGTCAACTACAAGGTCTTCAGCCTGGTCTCAGTTGACCTTAGAGCTTTCTATTACCACTGCTTGCAGCTAATTGTGACAACCAGTGGCTTGTGCCACAGACTGACTTTCACTGGGGATGACTTTGCAATCACTGATTCTTCCCGAGTGCCTTTTCCTTACTAGGAGGAAGTCTACCAGAGTTGCATGTTGACCACTCTTGTATGTGATCTTGTGACTGTCTCTCTTTCTGAACCATGTATTGGCTACTATCAAGCCATTTGCTAGGCAGAAGTCTAGAATGGCCTCTCCTTTATTCCTGTTTCCCCACCCATGTGGACCCAGGCAGTCCTCGTATCCTGTTCTGTCTGTCCCGATATGTGCATTCAAGTCAGCCATTATCAACACCAATTCAGTGTTCCACTTTATCTAGCAGGTCCTGCAACTGCTGTGTTAATGTGCACTTTTCCACAATATCACAACCCTGCTGTGGGACATATGCTGAAATTATGAATACTGCCCTGTCATTACACTAGAGTCGGATACTAATTCTGATGATATCATTCACTGCCTTCTGAAGCTTCTCTCTCACCACAATTCCCACGCCATTTCTAGCCTGTCCCCCTACTAAGCAGTAGATTCTGGATCCCACGCCAAGTGGCTTTGCTGCACTGCTCTCCCATCTTGTCTCTTGGATACATAGGATGTCCAGCCACCACCTTATCATCATGTCATCCACTTCCAAGTTGCGTCCCGTCAGTGAACCCACATTAAGTGTAGCAATTGTTTGTTCATGTTTGGCAGGTTGATTGGTTCTACGTCTAGCTTTCACTCAACAGAGCTATCCCAGGTAAACCAGGCTGGGAAACTAGACACCATCCAGCCAGCAGCGCATTGACCCGAGGCTGCTGGGCTTTATGTTGGGCACACACTGGCCAATAGGAGTACATACACCCCTCCCACCGTTAGCATGGGTCCCTGTCGTGCGTCAGAATATGCCAGGTCCTCAACGCACTTATCACCAGTAACTACCCATGCTCATTTGTTGACGAGTCAACATGACAGAAATAACCAAGAATGCTTCCTATATCACTGTTTTTAGGTCAATGACCTTGCATGTGAAACTAATCAGACGTATGGGTCTGTAGTTACCAAAATCTGTAGATGGCCTGCCCTTGTGCAGAGGAATGACAACGGCAATCCTTCACTCACTTGGTACAAAACCTGTCTAGAGGCTATGGTTATGCAGTAATTCTAGTGGTCCTGATAAGTATTACTTCATGCTATTAAGGAGGCATCCTGGAATATAATTAGGGCCCACTGATGCAGTATTTTTAACCTTGGGGAGTGCATTGACACAATCTGCTCCTAAGTGACAATTGGAGGAGGTATGGCTGAGGGCATTTCCTAGGGTCTATATTATGAATTTGAAACTCCAAATACCCAAACAACACAACATCAACACAAAGATCGAAGTAGCAAAACTACGAACGGCCACTTCAGAAATTTTTTTTCCCAGGGGAAAAAAAATTGCTTGGCTGTCCTTGGGAATATGTCCTTTTCTCCTTTTCTCCACTGTAGAGGAATCTCCGAGTTGGTATATTTAATTAAGAGGGGGATGTGGGGGGGTGGCAAAGCCCCCCCACTTTTGTAGGGTTTGACAGTTTATTTTGGATGGCTGAGTGATTTCCCCCCCCTCCTGGGAAAAACTTTGTTGAAGTGACCACTCGTAGTTTTGCTACTTTGATCTTTGTGTGCTGGTGTTGCAGTGTTCGGCTACTTTGAGTTTCAAATTTGTAATACAGACCTCATTTTCTATGGGGTGTCCAGAGGGACAGGTGGTAATACTGGAGCTAATCTTGTCAGCCTGTGGATTTGCCACATTTCCTATGGGGTGTCCGAAGGGACAGGTGGCAATACTGGAGCCAACCTAGTCAGTCAGTGGATTTGCTATATCATCTGTTTTAGTACAGGTGGCTCTGTTTACAATTAGCTCAGAACATTGTTGTGTATTGCATTTGAGGTTGCAGACATAGTTGAAGAAAGCCTTGTGAAGATCATTGGCCTGGGAGGCTACTTTTACCTCAAAATTAGGGGGCTAATCAAGTATACCAAAGCTATGTTGCGTATTTAGACTGAAGACAGAGTTTCTACCTTGGAGGCACTGCACTTCCAAAATTTTGCCCCGATTTTCTTTCTTTTGTTCTACAGTCAACTGATTTTTGGATTCCACTAAGGGGCTTGTTTTCTGAGTTTGCCATATGCTTTTTCCAGGTGTGTACAACTGTCTCAGTGCAGCTATTAACACAACTTACAGGGTATCCATGAACAGCTCTACCTAGGCAGTGGTGTTCTCTTGGTTTGGAGGTGCCTGAAATTTAGCTAGGGTGTCACTTAACAGGAATCTCACCTTAGAATCAAAACATACCATGTTTGCCAGAGTTCCAGATTATTTTTATTTCAAAGGAAACCACTTTATGGTCTGACCTGCTAGTAAGGACATTACACTTGGGGGAAGGGGCAGAATTCTCTAGGGTTTTTGGGTTAACAAAGTTCAGGAATATCTGAATCTACATGTTTGTAGTTGTGTACGACTCCCACTTTATAGTAGGGTAGTTAAAGTCACCCTTGAATATGATGTTGAGTCGAATGTGAGAGTGTCTCCAGTACATTCAAGTAAGAAGCATTCAAAGAATTTTTAAACTCAGAAAAAGGGAGGTTAAACATTAACTTCTGCAAATTCTCAAAAAAGATAATATTAAAAACTTTAGTATACAAAGTTTAACTTTCAAGATTTTGAACTGCCAAAGTACTAAAAGAATTTATTTTCTTCCTCAATTTAAAACTTGCCCATTTTTATCAAAAGGAGTATGGCTGGCAACCACAAACTGTCAGCAGAAACTGTTTTAGATCAAGAAATCACAGTTGAGTTTGCTTTAGAATTAGAAAGCAAATACTTAGGAGTTTGGAAGTCTGACAGGTTATTTAGCATACCTCAAAAGACAAGAGAATGACTATCAGGTGAACTAGAAGCAGTCACAAAAACATTTGCTAAAGCAGGTGGCAACTCCAATTCTAGGCATATCCAACAATAAAAACGTCCAAAAACTAATAGGCACAAGACAAGACGAGCGTACACTGCAAAGTCCAACAAGGTTTAATAGCCGAGTAAAACAAGCTTACAGCAACCAGAAGTTCGGTGCACACTCCGGTAACTGCCAAGCAATAAAAAGTTAAAAACGATCTGGCTGCACAGAATCCAAGTCACAAAGTGTAAAACGCTTTTCGTTAGGAAACACTTCTCCTAACTTCTTCACACAATATAGCTCAGAAAGAAAAAAAAAAAGTTTAAGTACTATCCTAGTGACTCATACTTGTTAATACAATTAAGCACAGTCACATAATTTAAAGGTATAATCCTAAAATACTGAAGTCAAACTGTTTTTGTTAAGCCATTAGGTAAAATGAGTGCCTTAGTTTTATAAAAAAAAACAAAGTTCTGTTGTCTTGTAATGAAACATGTAGTAAATTAAATAGTATTAATTAAAATCGTAGTTAGTTCACTTTACTTATAGCTAATGTTCAGGGACCCGTGGAAGTAGTAATCTTTTCATAAAAAACTGTGTTGTGCAATGTTTCTTTTAACCTATAAAATGTGGGTGTAACTTAGCAATTATAACCTCCCGAGGCTAATGAGCATCTATTATTTAACCATCCAACAAAAATAATGTAGTACAGCTACTATCTCTTAAGGCTCTTTAATTTTAGCACACATAGAATAGAAGTCATTTCATTCAAGCCCGGTGGAAAGCATGCATTGAGTCTAAGCTGCCACAAAAGTTCCAATTTCTCCAACATAAGTGTAGACGCCTCTCCTCTACTATTCATCTCAATTGAGTTGATGGCCTTAAATTTGAAACTGTGGTTAGGGATTTCAATGCAGTGTCTAGCTAGTGGGCTCTCCATTTTCCTTTTGTTAATGTAATAAACATGTTCGTAAATCCTCTCCTTAAACTTACAGTCAGTCTTGCCTATATAAAAACTAGGGCAGCACTGACATAATGCTACATAGACTAAGGCTTTGGAGTTACAGTTAAACTTGTTCTTCAGGAAATAGTCTTGCCCCCTAATAATGAATTTTGACCCTGTAGCAATATGTCGACACTGGTTACATAGCTCACATATAAATGTCCCTGGGGTGCCTCTAAAAGTGCTGTTACTACTTTCAGTAAGTTTTTTTAGGTTCCTTCCTTTTTTCCAGGTGACCAGCGGTTTGTCTCCCAACTTTCCTTGTATATCCCTATCGGACAGTAACAACTGCCAGTTTTTGCCAGTATTGTGATCAGGGCTTCATAATCTAAAGAGAATGTAGTCACGAATCTCAAACAATTTTGCTCCCTTTGTGGTCCAATACTATTCCTAACTACGGTGTTACTCAGTTCTATCTCTACTGTGACGTTGGTTTCCAAAGTGTGAGCTGCTGTCCATCCTTGGGAGAGGATGGGTCTGAAGTGGCCAGAGGCCCTTTTACTACTCACCTCCCTTATAAGGTCATCAATCAACTTAATGGGGTACCCCTCTTTTGAGGACAATGGACTTCAAAAGTTCACATTCCTCAAAGTGGTCATCCTCCGTAGTCATCCTGACCTCTTGTACCAGTTGGCCCTTCACTACACTCCTCTTCTGGTGCAGCAGGTGAAAACTAGTGTAATGTAAGAATGAGTTAGAGTAAGTACTCTTTCGGAAAATCCTTGCTAAATATTTTTTCTGGGCTCTATCTTTAGTTAGTTCAACATTCAAGAAGCTCATAGAATCTATGTGGAAGTTACTAGTAAACCTGAGAAAGGTGGTGGACCTATTAAACTGCTCCAGAATTTCAGCAGCTAGTTTAACGCCCCCTTTAATAATCATAAAAATGTCTAAAAAGTGGGTGTAATAATAAATACACTCATTCAGTCCAGGGTTATCAAAAATGGTGTCTTTTTCCCCATTTGGCCATGACTAAATTGGCGAAACTAGCTCCACAAGGGGAGCCCATAGATACACCAATCTGCTGTCTGAAAATTTTTTTTTCAAAGGTAATATAGTTATTGGACAGTGTTATACCTAGCAATACCTCCACCAGTCTCAGTTCTGAATGTTCTGCCCCTTTAAATCTCATATGGTCGATAACCAATTCTGTTCCCAAGATTTGTGGGATCACAGTGTATAGATTGCAAACATCCACTGTTAAAAAAACAAAAGTGCTCATTAAAAGCTAGAGAGTTAATACTCATCAAAAATGTCCAAGAGTCTTTGCAAATCTGAGGTTCCAGGGTCACAAATCTCTTCAGAATGTCATCTATCACCTTAGCACGAGAATAGATGATTGTCGAGCGTCCACTAAGGGGCGCATAAGTGGATCTCCTTGATTCTCCTGGATTTTAGGTATTCCAAAAAGTACAGGTAGTCTAGGTGATAGTACTGACAAATAGTTAAACATGTCAAGGTCGATGAGTGAGTCAATGAACATATCATTCAGGAACATTCTGATACGGTTGTATGCTATGTTCAGTTCGTTCAGGCTCACTTTAATATATGCGTTACTTTCAAGTATCTTCCCCATTCTTTCCTTGTAGACCATTTTGTGCATAATGACCAGTCCACCCCCTTTGTCAGGTTTCATTAGGCGGACTGGTAAAAGTCTAAAGTTGCTTACAGCTTTTCTTTCATTCTTGTTCAAGTTGGTCCTTAATTCAGACTTGTGTTGACGGTTAATAAAAGCCCTAAAGTCCATTTTGCACATTCTTTCAAATAGTAAAATGGACGGGTGTAAAGGGGGATTAAACGTACTAGAAATACGCAAGTTTGGGTTCCCATTGTAGTTCCAGTTACCCAACATTAATTGTAAATTGAGTTTTCTAGTGTAAAGTTTAAAGTCAAGTAATAAGGACCCTAAATCAGTAGCATGAGTTGGAATGAATGTACGTCCTTTTGCGAAAATGTAAACTAATAGAGGGTCGATAGTGTATTCAGTAAAGTTGTAAATTTTAAAATCTCTGCTTTTATTCATTACAACTTTACAAGAGGGGTTGTTTGAACTGGCCCTTTGGTGAAAGGTCACCTCTTGTTCCTGTTGTTGTTGTTCCTCCTTGTGTTGCATTTCCCCTGCTGCTTGGGGGTAGATTTGTTCTCCCCCTGCCCCCGATGGTTCATGGAGTTTTTCGGAACATTATTTGCACTCACGCCTGCCATCTGAAAATTGTTGTCATCATCCTGGTCTGTGAAGTAGTTGTTTTGGTGGGCTTCATTCTCATTTAGTGCCCCTCGGTTTCTAGATCCTGGTAAACCCTCATTTTGATTGCCGTTACTATTACCAGATGTGCCCCTTGTGGTAAACCTCTAGGGGCATTCCATATTTGTGATGGGGGCGGGTCTGGGTAAGCTGTTCCATTTGTCCCTCCGGTCTCTGTTAATTTTCCTGATTTTAGAGTCCCTAGTTTTTGACAGTAAGTTATTAATACTGGTAAAAAGTCCTGTTGTATTCAAAATGATATCTTTGGAAGTCAAGGTCCCTTTTAATTTCTTCGTCGAGTGTAGTAACTTCACTAGATAATTCATTAATGTGCACCTGATAATGCTTGGACATAATCTTCAATAATTCTAACCAGAGTGTTGAAAATGTCACTAGTTCCATGTGAAAGGCAGAATCTTTAACTAGTCTTGTAGGATACTGCCAAAAATGCAAGCCTTTCGGCACAATCTTCTCTTTAAGACATTCACTAAAGTAGTTCATTTCTAGTTGTAGTTTTTTTTATTTTAACAAGTTTAAAAATCAAACAGTTTTAGTTTTTCCACAATACTCACACTCAGCAGTCGCTGGTTGTCCCACTAAGTTGTCGGCAGTGTTGTCAACAAGTAGTTTAGGCTCATCCCTGAGCCATGAATTTAAGTCCGGGACTCCAATAAGCCCTGGTGTAGTGTGCCCTGCCGCGTCGGCAGGTATTCTGGGTTGAATTATTGCTTGGCAGTTACTGGAGTGTGCACCGGACTACTGACTGCTGTAAGCTTGTTTTACTCGGCTATTAAACCTTGTTGGACTTTGCACTGTACGCTCGTCTTGTGCATATCCAACAATAACAAATACCTTTTATGTGCCACAGAAATTTGTCTTTCACCTTAAATCTCATAAAAAACCTTGAGGGGGGACTGTAAACTATAATCTCATCATAGTTTTTATATATCTATATACACATAACGCACACGTATATGTATGTATGTGTGTGTGTGCGTGCGTGCATATATATATGGGTGTCTACTTTGATTCACTCTAAACTCATTTCACCGAATTTCAAAACACTCGCACCAAATCGCTAAAACCTCAAATAACTGAAAACTCATTTCACTGAATGTAAGTACTGTTGGGCAAACAAAATGTATATATTTTCCTCAATGTAGTGCGATCCTGGAGTTAGTATACATAGTTGGGGGGGGGGGCACATCCCCCCCACCTACTTTGGTTTTATATTGTTAACTTCCAGTGAAGTGAGATTCATAAATATAAAAGCTGAGTAGCATACAGACACACATTATATGTGTGTGTGTACATATATATATATATATATATATATATATGTGTGTGTGTGTGTGTGTGTGTATATATATATATATATATATATATATATATATATATATATATATATATAAAAAAATATACATATATAATACACACACACATCTATAGATATATATCTAATCTAGAAATCTCTCTCTCTCTCTATATATATATATATATATATATATATATATATATATATATATACATACACACACACACACACACACATACACATACATACATAAATATACATATACATACATATATATATATATATATATATATATATATATATATATATATACAGATATATATATATATATATATATATAGAGGTAAGTACTAGGCTATCTGCCCGAGGGCATTTATAAGCCTAGTCAGAATGTGTTGGCTTTCGCCACCCCCGTAGATTAGTTTCCTGTGCCTCTGTCCAGCAGAGCCATTAGTTCCCTGTGCCTCTGTGCAGCAGAGCCACTGCAGTGATCCCCAGGGTAAATTTTCTGTTTCCCATCCACTTGTCAAGGTTTCTCGTGAGGAGCTCTGCCTAATGTAGACTGGAATCCTGTTCCAAAGCATGGGGAGCCTCTGGGAAAGGAATCTATCCCTCCAGCACGTCCCATTTACCATTGTGGTGATGTTTAGATCCCTAGAGCATGTGGCCCTTGGGGATTTGTTTTGTTTTTTAGGTGGAGCATGTCCATCAAATCTGGGTTGGACATGGCCTTGTATGTCAGGCAGAGATCACCTCTGAGTAAGCGGTATGCAACCGAGTACAGCTGGAATTTCTTCAGTCGGGCTGCATTGGGCATCTGTTTGAGGCCAGTAATCCTCTTGATGAGGTACTTCGGTACTCTTTCCAGCTGTTGCAGGTGTCTTGTAAGGAATATCCCAAATGGGGCATTGCACTCTATGATGGGTCTGATGAGTAGAGGGGCACAACAACCTCTTTTGTTCTAGATGTGCCTTTTGTGATTAGGTGGGCCACATAGAAGGATTTTCTAACCACACTGGCAATATGATAATCAAAGGAAAGATTACTATCTACTGTCCCCAGTTCCCTTATTACATTTTCTGTATTTAGAGGACTACCACACGCATGTGGTAGTTCACGGGTACTTTGTTTTTTCTGAAGGGGATGACAATGCACTTTTTGGCATTTAGCTTGAGGCCATGATTTTGACACCAGGTATCTGTCTCAGTGAGACCCTTCTGGAGGATGTCTCTATCAGCCGGAGAGTCAATTATGGCCCCCAGTTAACAGCTGTCTGTGAACTTGGTCAGCCACAGTCCTCCTGTGCTTGCCTGTACCTCTGAGAAGTATATACTGAACAAAAGGGGTCCCAGGACTGAGCCCTGGGGACACCACTTGTAACCGGTTTAGAGTCGGACCTAGAGCCTGCAACTCTCACCATGTGGGTTCTATCTGTGAGCCAATTGGCAACCCATCTTGCGACGTACGGGTTTATGTTCAGGCTGGTGAGCTTGTCTATAATATCAGAATGGGGAATGGCGTCAAAAGCCTTTGTGAGGTCTAGGTAGGCTGTGTGGACCTCCTTTCCCCCATCTAAAGCCTTGGTAACCATCTCAAAAGAAGTCCACCAGGTTTACGAGGCATGATCTGCCCTTAACAAAGTCAAACTGGGTAGGGTCCAATGTTTGGAGGTTCCCAGTGTCTCTGTTAATGAGTTCCATGATGATGCGCTCCATAGCCTTGCAGACCAGGCTAGCCAAGCTTAGAGGGCGATAGTTCCTGGGGTCTGCTGTGGCTCCACCTTTGTGGAGCGGTACAGCTGTAGCTGTGCGACACTCTATGGGTACATAGCCTGTAGAGAGGCTGAGTTTGAACAGTGTGTTTAGGTGAGGGGTTAGTTCATTTTGGAGCTCGTGTAAGACACAGCCTGGGACATCATCCAATCCCATTGAAGCTGTATTTTTGGCTTTGGATAGGGATGTTTTAACCTATGTGTTAGTGATTGCCGGGGATCTACATTCTTCTGGTATGGTTATGGGCCCTTTGGGGGGTGAAGTTTGCACTAAACCGGTCTGCCAGAATGTTGGCAATATCAGTCGTTTCAGTGTATTTTGTGCCATCCTGCACTAACTCGGAGCAGATCTGAGAGTTTCCAGTTACGTTCTTGACATAGCTAAAGAATGCTTTGCGGTTATCTTTGGAGTCCTTGGCAATTTTTCTTTCAAAGCTAGCCTTAGATGATTTTATGAGGGATCATAGTTTCTTACTGATACTGATCAGGGATGTCTTTCCTTCTTGGGATTTTACTCTTTTCTGTACTAGTTTCCTCCTTCTATTGTATAGCTTGTTTATATATATTCATATATATATATATATATATATATATATATATATATATATATATATATATACACACACACATATATATATATATATATATATATATATATATATATATATATGTACACACACACACACACACACACACACACACACACACACACACACACACACACACACACACATATGGGTCTACTTCAAAACATCTAAAACCCACACCATCTAATTTCATAATATCGAGACCAGAACATCTAAAACCCATAACAAAATTTCATAACATCGAAAATGTGCATCAGAACATTGATCACTAAAAATCACATTAAAATAACATCTCTCCACATATACCACCACCAAACTACCAAACACACTTGTTACTACTTTTCTGCAGGGAGGCAAGCCCCCCTGCACCCCCCATGTGTGGGGCTCCGCACTGTACACCCCCCATAATTTAAATATACCAACTCCGAGATCGCACTACAGTGGGAAAAATGAATTTCCTAACCCCACTGCATCACAATCAGCATAAAGAATGTACACATAATGTCTATATCACTTACCTGTATGACCCAAAAAAACACATACAGAATGGCAAAATAAACACTATATAAAAAGAGTATCAATTCCCACACTATACAAATAACTATAGAAATGAAAACTGCAACATCTCATAGTGATACCACAAGATTAACCGATTAAACTCTTAACATTTACATATGTGCTGATATACTACTGCACATTATACATTTTAGATGTTATGAAATTCGATGTTATGGGTTTTAGATGTTTTGAAGGGGACCTATATATATATATATATATATTATATATATATATATATATATATATATATATATATATATATATATATGATACCGATACAAACAGTGGAAAGTTTTCCCCAATACGGGACTTATCTGCCCAGCACTGAAGGATGTTTAACTGACTCTCAGTTCCAAGCGGCCCACCAAAGGAATGCTATTGGGTGGCAAAAAAAACTGAGGTAACTTGTGCTCCAAATATCTCAATATGGAGCACCTTTTGAGCTCCAGCCAGTTGGTGCACATGATGCCCTTAAAGAGGGAGCTTAATAAAACCCGTCATGTCCAAGTATGAAGGTAAAATAGCTACCCAAGTCCAAGACAATCACAAGGCATTTTTTAGTTATGTCTGTAATCTCAAAAGCACAATGTAGCAATGCACTGAGAGCTGACTATGAATTATGTTACCTACACAGAGTCTAAGACCCAGCAAACCAACTGACCAATAAATTAAGCAGTAACTTTATTCCTTTCTCCCTTCCATCTATCCCTCAAGTATATACCTGAAACTGGCTTGCCTCAGGCTATCACACAAGATGAAGTCCTAAAAGTGCTATCAAAAGCTAAAACTACTGCATAGATGAGTCCTGACAATATCTCTGGATGCATCTGAAATAGAATGAAGTACGATTTAGCCACAACCCTGACAACACTCCTCAATCTCTCCCTCCATACAGGTTTTTTACCAAACAAATGCTGAACAGCTACAGTCATTCCCTGCATAAGAGTGGGCCTTTCACAAACCCAGGCAATTACAGACAAGTAAGTCTGACCAACCTCATATGCAAAGCCATGGAAAGACTTATAATGGAATTAATCAATAAGGGCACAGGGAACCTCCTAAGAATGAACCAGTCTCAGTGTGGATTCGTCAAGGGCAGGTCATGCTTACTCAATTCTTTTGAAAGTGTCAAAGCAATGGATGAAGTCAAAATGGTACACACTGCATACCTTGACCTGGCCAAAGCTTTTGATCTGATTCCTTACTCAGGCACAGGAGAAAAGCTAAATAAACTGGGAATAAACCTAATGGATCACCCACTGGGTAACAGACAGAACTCAGATAATCAAAATAGGGAAAGTTACATCCACAGAGACAGCAGTCACCAGTGACGTCACCCAGGGATCTGTGATGGAGCCTCCCCTGTTTGGAGTCTAGTTTTCTGAAGTAAAAGCCAATGCCAAAGAACTCTGGCTGACTCAGTTTGCAGACGACTGCAAGCTAGGAGCAGTCACTGAATCCCCAAATAACTAATCCATCCTGCAGGAAGATCAGTCTCAAATAAGTAACTAGTGCCAAAATCATGGACAAACTAAATGCCAAAAAATGCATTATTGTATCCTTTAGGAAGAGGCCTACCCCAAGGAACTACCACATTAAAAATACACCCCTCACAGCTGACCCAGCTGTTCGGGATTTGGGAATTTATGTGGACAGTGACTTAACTTTTGACTAACATGTGCTCATTTCATAGCTTATAAAAATGCCCCCTTCGGTAGGTATCTGTCCAGACACATGCAACAACTGGAACACACACACAGACACCTTACTAAAAGGATACAAGACCTAAACATGTCCTACATGGATGGAATCAAAGCCCTATCACTATACACGGTATCCCACAGACTGCTAAGAGATGACTTGACTCTGGCATACCAGGCATCCTCTGAACCACTACTGATGGATTTACTGCACATCAGCAAGTCAAATGGCATGAGAAATACTCAGTCTAGGGATCTAAACCTCTTCTGCAACATCAACAGAATGTTTGAAGGGACAGCTATATCTCGCAAAGGAAACTGCTGCTGTAGAACAGTCACCATCCACATAAATTTCATCCCTTTCTACATTAAAGTGCCACTTAGACCTATGGCTGGGAAACAGAAAATTTACCCTAGGATTAATTATTATTAATATTAATGGACAGAGGCAGCTCCTAAATGCTGTATGATCCCAGTTATTTTCATTAGTGTAATATATAATTATTGACCATGAGATGGGTAAGGACAATCTATAAAACAAGTGGTTATTCTGAGCATGAAAAGGGAAGTTGGCTAGGCTTCAAAATAGCCAATAAGGGCAGCTAGCCTAGTACTTAACAGTAATGCCCCTGCACTGACCCAGTAATCAAGGAGCCTCAATCCTCATCACTGGCAACAGTGAGGGACATGCACAATGGAGAATTACAAGTACACATACAGTAAAGTGCACTTTCCCTTAAGAGCACAGAGAGATCACAGTCAGTCTGGGGCTGGTTTCTCCCTCTTTCTCCAGGACACCAATAAGACTCCTCTCTGGCACAGCTACAGGCTTAATATCTCAGCTAATGGGTCAAGCCAAGACCACCAGCACCCTCTCTGTCCAACGAGTGCTTTGTGTCCCTGCCTACGTAGCTGACACACACACACTTTGAGATTTGATTTATATACAAACACACAGACACTCCTGGGGAAAGCTGGCAAAGGTTTACTAGATATGCCCCCTTCTGCCTAGACTATAAGGTAGTTAACACTGCCACCAACCCCTAATTATCAGCTACTATAAGGTCTTTACAAACGGTGATCAATCCTACTGTGTAATGTTACTATTAATCCAAATGGTAGTCTGACCAAGAGCAAGGCTACTGAATTGGCCTGTACAGTGTCACCAAATACATATGCAAGTACTCTATGAGCTTAAATATGTCTTACAAATATCAGCCACAAAGATAGGTTTAAACATATTTAATAATAAATAATAAAATACAAGGCAATTCTCAATAACTCACAGTGACTTCAGAGTTCAGAATCACAGGAAATATTTTAAAACATTGCAGGACAGTCTCACATAAATATACAAAACACCTAAACTAATCTTTACTATATTCCTATCTATCTCTAAAAGAGATACCATGCCCTAAGTCTTACTTACAGACAACACACAGGCAGAAGTGCAGATGATGGATGTTTCCAGGTCAAAGACAAAATACAAAATGCCCATTCTCTCTCAGAGTGTTCTTAAATTCATAATAAACATTACTGCTGTGTTAACTTGGATGACATCACTCTGTCACCTGACTTCAGTTCCCAGGCTAAGCAGATACTAGCAGAATTTTAACATCTGTGTAATAAGTACATATCTCTCAGAAGTTTGCAGAACATGGGAGTCGTAAAACAATAAAACACTTTCACATTTTAAACATATTAAATACTTCTCTCCAAGACAACAGAAAAAAACTTCTAGACATCCTGTCTTCTTGCTGCACTGAAACTAACTTTTATAGCACATTGTAAAGCACTTCATTTCAACTTATTTTCTTGAAGTTTTGTATGTTAATCTTCTATGTTCCAGCAGGGTATGCTGTGGTTACACTTTTGAAGTTCAGTACATAACATACAGTTCTGTATAAATCATATTAATATTCACAAATGACATAGAATTATTTACAAAATTCCAGCTAGCTGGACTGACAGTGTCACAATTACCTATGAACTTATTATTCTATTAATCTTTTAAAAGACTTCTGGTCATGAGACTTAGAACCAATATTGCTTTGGATATTACAGCAATAATCCATAAGGTGATGTGGTGAACATAAAAAAATACAACTGCTTGAAGCACAGACCAAACTTACACCCTTGATCTTTCGAAGCTCATTACTAAATGACTGTAATGATCAAAATATTTTAGGTTTGTCTCTTGGACGGATTCAAATTAAAACAATTAACGTCACAGTAGACTCCAAATGAAATAAGTACATTTAATGGATAAAATAAAGCACTTTTGATCCAGTATAAACCTGAACTTCTTCAGATAAAAAACAAGTACAAATTAGAGTTTTAAATACCCCTCCCAGTTCTCCCATGTGATTGTGCAGTAGCAAGCTCTTAAAGGATCTGTACATGCATATGCCAATTAACTTAGAAGCTGAAAGCATTAATTGCTGCTTAAAGGTGTAAACACGTGATTGGGAAATGGAGGACTGTTTTACTTCTTTTGATGACTTGAGGACAAAACAACAAGACTTTACGCCAACAAACACAATGAATTTGTTGCATCTTTTCTTTACTCCTACTTCACATTTGTGGCTTTAACTGCAATTTAATAGGTCATCTGAAGGATAGCATCCCCACCACTCCCAGCGACTAACATTTCACTCAGTATTAGATGACTGGCGTAGAAATAGAACTCACAGCCTCTTCATCTTCATTCAAAGAAGGTTAGCATGCAGCCTGCTGAGGCATTGGTCTGTGCTACAGGAGCAAAGATGGAGAGGCACGGAATGTAAATGAGTTGGCTCATTAAATTCAATTAAGTGAGACACATTTACTGTAAGTCTCCTAAACTAGGTCAAGATACTTTCACCTCTCAGGAAAAGACATTACACCTTTAGGTCTTAAACTTTGATTTGTACAGTCCAAAGTGTCTGAGAGGCATATGATAATGTAAAATAAATTGCTCTATGAAACAAATTGTGCAGACAAAGGTCTTTCTGCGTCTTACTTTGGCCTTCTGGAAGAATGTTCTGAAGCAACTCCTTGGGCTCTCACCACAACTTCTGGCCATTTCGATAATTAACTGCATTACTATCACCTGGTGAGCGACATGATTCATCAGTGCTGTCTTCTGTAAATAAAAGAACATATGCTATAACCAAAAAAAATGTAGCCTGACACCAGGATATACTAGTAGTACTTTTGTTAAATTCCTTTAAGCCTGTGGCATCCAAGCATCACAAACTGCCAACATGAGATGAGAGGAATGAGCAAGACTCACTAAAATCTGACTGGTAAGACAAGACTGATAATTTACTTTTTTGCTTACATTTTTTAACCAGGGTAGAATATTGGCCTCTTTGGATCATTTACAAGTTCAGCCTGGGATCTTGAAATACAAAAAAACAAAAATACAATAAAAGTAGAGAAAATAAAATAGTGTGACAAAAAGTTAAGAATCACTAAACAATAAACATGGGGAAGTAAACAAGAAATTTGTTATTAAGAGAGAGTATGTAGAAAAGCAAAGAGATACCAAGAGAATGCAAGAGACTGCTCTCTGAGCTACATAAGACAGCAAGAGTCTCTCAAAGTAAAAGACAATGCCTAGCACACAAGTGACTGGTGGACAACAGTGCTGCTATAACACAAAAAATGTAAAAGGATGTTTAGGTGCCAAAATCTGGATATTGTACAGTTGTGCCCACTTACCATAACTGTAGATGTTACAGTACACCAGTATTGCAGTACTAATTGGCATAGTCTTTATATCACCCCTAGCTGGCGGTCATCCAACAACAGACATCTGGATGTCAGTGTCTAAGAAGGGAATCGGTCGGTGTCATCATCAGGTGTTTCTAAGCAGTGAACATGCAGTCTGATGCCCAATGGCAGCACAACCTCCCCAGTTATCTGAAATTAAGTGAAAAGGAAGAAAATCATAGCAAGCAGAGAGGGGGGTTGAAGGAAATAAGATCACTATCTGCAGACAACTCCTCTACCCCCCTGTACCTAGCAAGGGGGAGACAAGAGGTCAGCAGATAGAGGGTTGGAGGGTGGGAATATGTACTGCAACACTGATCTACTTTTACATCTACAATTATGGTTCATAGACTAGGCTTTTAATTACCCAGATTTGACCTGATTTTTGATTCCCAAGAGCTAGAAGATTGCTTAAGTTTGTGCCTATGCTTTGAATATAATACAGACTGCCCCTGTTCCTAAGGGACATGGACACCATCCCAGGAGTGAATTTACAATTCCCCATCCATCGATTCAAAAGGTTCCTATTAGATGACCGAAGATGCATTATATCGAATGCATCTTGGTCGAACTTAAAACAAAAAGGCAAAATAGCGAAGCGGCTTTTAAGCAAATTCTTTCCCAGGTTAAGAATTTGCTTGGCCGCTTCCGATACTTTGCCGTTTTCGGCACTGCAGTGCAATCTCGGAGTTGGTATATTTAAGTAGGGAGTGTGTGGGGGGTACAGCCCCCCACTTTGTGTATTATTTCAAGTTTAGCTTTCTTTTTTTTTTTTTTTGGAACAGAGATTTTTTTTCCCTTGGAAAAAAAAAATCGCTGTTCTGAGCTTTCGAGATTGTAAGCTTTTGCTTACATGGGTTCGATTATTCATCGTTCGCGTTTTTAAGCGTTTGAGGATATAATATAGACCCAATTCAAACTGTGTTTGAAGAGGGTCAAGGAAGGGCTCTGCTTTAAGTGACTAGGAAGCCTGTTCCAGAGAAGGGGTAATTGTTGAGACATCTGCCTCCGTAGAATGTTTTGTTCATGTCACAGACCATGTTTAGATCCTTGGATCAAGTAGTCCTCATGCAGTTTGTCTTGCAAATGTTTAACAGTTCCATCAGGGCTAGATGTGAGAGTGCCTTGTAGGTTAGGCATAGATCACCCTTTAATTGTTGGTAGAAGACAGAGTAAAGGGATAGGGCTTTTAGTCAACCTGCATAGCACATGTTGTGTTGTTTACACAATGTGTTTTTTTTTTTTTTTTTTTTTTTTAATGAACCTCCAAAGCCATTTTGGTTGTTGCAAGTCCCTGGTCAAATACATGCAAAAAGGTGAACTGTACCTCGATAATTGGTCTGATGTAGGTAAAGTACAGTGGGACTACAACTTCCTTGGATCTGGATACCATGCCTTCACTTATAAGCTGGGCCTAACAGAAGGACTTCCTCACCACTGTGGACACCGGGTGGTCAAAGTTCAGGCTACTATTTATCTGTATGCCTAGATCTCTCATCTCTGTATCCACTCTTAGGGGTGTGAAATTCATGTTGTAGTTTACAGGTGTATTTGACTTCTCAAAGTGTAAAATTATGCATTTTTTTGCATTTAGTTTTAGCCCATGGTTACGGCACCAATCATTTGTCTGAGTCAGACCCTTCTGAAGGATATCTTCATTGTTGGCGGATTTGATGACTGCCTCCAACTTGCACTTTTCAGCAAATTAACACAGCCGAAGGCTTTCTACATTAGCCAAAAAACAACAAAGAGATGGAATAGCGAACAAAAGGAACACTCAAACCATAAACAAGGTTCGCTGTGGAGAACCAAATAAGGGAATGAGACCGAAGTTGAATTAATCCAAAAGTTGTCTAAAACACTTTATTCGTAGGTCACCAAAAAACAATCCTTAACGCTTTACACTAATACGTTTTCGAACATCTTCCTCAGAAGCCAAAAGCTTAATCAATTAAACACCCTTCTTTTATAACAAATTCAATAAAAATGTTAGCCAATAGAAGGTTGATATCAATAAAACAATCAGAACAGGTATGTAAAGCAGAAAAAAATACATCTGTCCATTTGTATTAACAGAAAGCAAAACGTTTTAAAACTTTAAAATATCACAACCATATGTACATATTAAATACTAACAACTTCCACCTATTATATTAAAATTCCTTAATATAAAAACTGTATAAATAATGTTTTTTAAAATAATGTTTTTGATATAGTTACTACTAAAAAATAAGTCTATAATATTCTAAAAGGGTAATCTGCCACCATCTGCTGGAAAAATAGGGACATAACACTGGCAATGATACTATAACTTTGCTGCTCTTAACTTGAGTACTGGGAGAAGGGAAACCATATCATTCAAACCTGGCCCTTTTGTAGCCTCCAAAGTAATCTGCCAGAATAATTCCCTATAGGTTCATACGAGGCTATCTGCCCTAGGGCATTTATAAGCCTAGCCAGAGTGTGTGTGGCTTCCGCCACCCCCTGGAATGATAATGTTTCCCACATGCCACCTCTGACCTCTTTCGGAACTACCTCAAGAACAAAAAAATGAAAAAAAGCTTGATTGCAAATTTGGGAATGACGAAATAAAGCATTGTTTACATTTTGTTTTTTAATTTCATAATAGTGCTCATAAATTCTGGATTTTAACTTCCTCTCCATCTTCCCCACATAAAAAGATTGACAGGAATGGCATGTGGCTAGATAAACAACACCATTTGTATTACAGTTGGAATATTTGGTGCTTTTAATAAGCCTATTTCTACTGGGAATTTGAATACTAGAAGTATTCTTAATGTACTGGCACTGAGAACAAGAACCGCACTTGAATGTACCCACTCTACCAGATCTGTTTACTGGGTTGGTACCACCCCCAAACTCAAAAAGATTCTTGAAATTCATGTATTTTCTGTATATGAATTTGAGGGGCTGCCTATGTATAAATTCTAGGTCTGAAATTTGTTTAAACCTATCTCATTCTCTATTAACAATTTGTTTAATGACAGCCGAATCGCCAGTGTAGTCCATAACATATGCTTGTTCCAGATTTTTTGTAGTACCAATATTAATATCAGAAAGATTAGAATTAAAATTAACACAATCATCTTGACCTAAAATAGGGGCAAACCTCCCATTTCTACCGTCCAATACCTCTTGATACATCTCATTAATTAAGTGATCAGGGTAACCCTTCTCTCTAAACATATCCATGACAAAGTGACTGTCATTTATAAATTCAGCGTTGTCAGATGTCATACGACTAGTCCTAACCAGTTGTCCTTTAACAAGATTTTTCTTTTGAAAGAAATGATGCCCACTTTTAAAATGGAGATATGAGTTTGAAAAAGTTTTTTTTCCTATGTACTCTGGAAGAAAAGGTGTTATCGGACTTTTTCAAAGAAACATCTAAATAAATACATTCTTGATTATTTAAACTGTAGGTAAAAATCCAAAAAATCAGTTGTGCCCTTAATATAAGTCAAGAATTCAAAAAACCTTTCTTGAGTGTCAGTCCAAAAAATACAAGTGTCATCAAGAAAGCGTTTATACAGGACCCAACTCCTGGCAAATTCACATTTGTTGACAAATAAATACTCCCACCATGAAGGTATAATGTTGGCATACGTAGGGGCACGTTTTGCCCCCATAGCAACTCCCCTCCCCTGCTTAAAAAATTCTCCTTGAAAATACATAAAATTATTTTTGAGAATGACCTCCATAAATAAAAGGCAGACCCTAAAATCGTCTGGGGAGAAATAACCACTTTCCCTCATGCTTTCTTCCAACCATAAAAGACCAATATCATGTGATATTGATCCAAAAAGATCAACAATGTCCAAAGTAACAAAAATAATATCAGTGGAAAAAAAGTTGGTCTTTACCTGTCTAAGGAAATCCCATGAATCTTTTAACACTGTAGTACTCGCATTGGACAATTCCTTTAATTTCACATCTATATATTTGGCTACGGGGGTGGTACTAGATCCCTCTGAGGACACAATAAGTTGTAAAGGGGGGTCACTGGGGTCTTTGTGGACCTTGGGGATGCCAAAAACTGAGGGGACCCTAGGATTTTTGTTTGACATAAAATTGTACATGTCTATATCAACAGAACCTTCAAGCAATAGGTCATTAATAAAAATGTTCATTTTAGATTTAGAAATATTGACCTCATTAATGGAAGCTCTGGAATACTTGGAAGTGTCCTGTAAAGAGTCCTTCATTTTGGATTCATATAAAATCGTATCCGTCAAAACTGTGCCACCCCCTTTGTCTGGCTGCATAATTCTAATGGACTTGTTTTTCAAGGAATTTAATAAGCTATTCTCATTTTTGGAAAGATTTGAAAATACCCTGTGTGTACTAATAGTACTTCTGATCTCCATTTCTAATAAACTCTCCGAATTTTTAAGCTGAGGATGAAGGGGGGGATTGACAGTACTTTTCTTTTTGAATAAGGAGGGTGTATGGGGGTTGAGTTTAGAATCATGAAATATAAGTGATAAATTTTGTTTTCTTAAAAACAACTTTAGATCAATAATAGCCCTAGGAACACTAACTTCTACAATAGCCCTAGGAACACTAACTTCTCTAGAAGGAATAAATTTGAATCCTTTTGAAAAAAGCAAAAAATGATCAGGTTGGATATCCAAAGAACTATAATTGAAAATGTTATACTTATTGAACTCAAAAATATTCCCATACTGTTTGATGTAGGTATTGAGTTCCAATTGTTTTATCTCCTGAGATTACCCCTGTTGTAGTAGTTGTGGTTGTAATTGTAATACACAGGATTCTGATTGCGTATCCTGTCTGACCTCCGAAGAGGGGGGTTTGAGTGTTCCTTTTGTTCGCTATTCCATCTCTTTGTTGGTTTTTGGTTTTCAATTGAGATGGCGGAGTTGCCAGGGGCAGAGACCGAGAACGACCTATCACATGGTGACAAGGGTGAACTGAGGAAAGTGATTGGACAGCTCTCCCAGTTGGTGGAGCTTTTGATGCCAGCGTGTCTTTCTATAGTTTCTCTTGTTTCTGATCGAGCTGTGTTGCCGGTGAGCAACTGTTCACAATGCAATGACTCTTTTCCTGTTCCTAACCATCAGAACAGTAATGGCGAAGCTTCCAATGTCCCTTCGCAACACTTGGAGGATGATTTTGATGATTTTCCCAACCTTCTGCGATCTAACAGGGCCGACCAGGGTGAAAAACAAAGCGGACAATCTACGGCCCCCCAAGGAACAATGTATGCATCGCATACAAGGTGACTTTTTTAATCTGCAATATGTTACAGATTTTAATACTTTTTTGGACAAAGAATTTTCTTTGAATCCACAAGTTTCCACCTCTGGTAATACTGAGACGGTTACCAGAACTTATAAGGAAAATTTGGACTCATTTTTTTATATGGACAAATATAAAAGATTGGGTTGTGATTCTTCCTTTTTGAGAGAATGTTTAAACAAAAATATCATTCCCAAAGGTCTGCGGGTTTGGAAATTCCCTAATAGGGTTGAGGAAGGTTCTGTATTCCACAAAGATTTGATACAGATTTTTGACAAATGTGGCTTAGAGGTGGTGAAAGCTATTATTACAGTAAATGAAAGAGTTAGAACTTCCCTTTTGGCTAATATGAATATTATTAATACCAACATTATCAATGATCTTTTGTTTACTGTTGAATCTGAGAAAGCATTATACTACGATATCTTTGCACAGATTGACAAAGAATGCATCAATAATATGAAAAGGAAGGTAGGGAAATTAGAGAGGGACATCAGGGAATAACGGTTAGGGATTGCTTACCCAAAACCTAGGCCTTTTAACGTTTTCAGTAAACGAGTGGAGACTGACAGATATAACATGAGAAATATAGATCCACAGACTGAAGGAGAAACACAGCAAGAATATGACCATGGTAACAATCGAGATATTCCTTTAGAGTATTTACCCCCGCTTCGGAGGTCAGACAGGATACGCAATCAGAATCCTGTGTATTACAATTACAACCACAACTACCACTACAGGGGGAATCTCAGGAGAATTTTTTAAGCAGGAGAGGGGAGTTGCTATGGGGGCAAAATGTGCCCCTACGTATGCCAAAATTATACTTTCATGGTGGGAGTATTTATTTGTCAACAAATGTGAATTTGCCAGGAGTTGGGTCCTGTATAAACGCTTTCTTGATGACATTTGTATTTTTTGGACTGACAGTCAAGAAAGGTTTTTTGAATTCTTGACTTATATTAAGGGCACAACTGATTTTTTGGATTTTACATACAGTTTAAATAATCAAGAATGTACTTATTTAGATGTTTCTTTAAAAAAGTCCGATAACACCTTTTCTTCCAGAATACATAGGAAAAAAACTTTTTCAAACTCAAATCTCCATTTTAAAAGTGGGCATCCTTTCTTTCAGAAGAAAAATCTCGTTAAAGGACAGCTGGTGAGGACTAGTATGACATCTGACAACGCTGAATTTATAAACAGTCACCTTGTCATGGATATGTTTAGAGAGAGGGGTTACCCTGATCACTTAATTAATGAGATGTATCAAGAGGTATTGGATGGTAAAAATGGGAGGTTTGCCCCTATTTTAGGTCAAGATGATTGTGTTAATTTTAATTCTAATCTTTCTGATATTAATATTGGTACTACAAAAAATCTGGAATGAGCAAATGTTATGTACTACACTGGCGATTCGGCTGTCATTAAACAAATTAATAGAGAATGGGATAGGTTTAAACAAATTTCAGACCTAGAATTTATACATCGGCAGCCCCTCAAATTCAAATTCATATACAGAAAAAACATGAATTGCAAGAATCTTTTTAAGTTTGGGGGTGGTACCAACCCAGTAAACAGATCTGGTAGAGTGGGTACATTCAAGTGCGGTTCTTGTTCTCAGTGGAAGAGGAAGTTAAAATCCAGAATTTATGAGCACTATTATGAAATTAAAAAACAAAATGTAAACAATGCTTTATTTCGTCATTCCCAAATTTGCAATCAAGCTTTTTTTCATTTTTTTGTTCTTGAGGTAGTTCCGAAAGAGGTCAGGGGTGGCATGTGAGAAACAAAATTAGAATATAGGGAATTATTCTGGCAGATTACTTTGGAGGCTACAAAAGGGCCAGGTTTGAATGATATGGTTTCCCTTCTCCCAGTACTCAAGAGCAGCAAAGTTATAGTATCATTGCCAGTGTTATGTCCCTATTTTTCCAGCAGATGGTAGCAGATTACACTTTTAGAATATTAACTATATCAAAAACATTATTTTAAAAAACATTATTTATACAGTTTTTATATTAAGGAATTTTAATATAATAGGTGGAAGTTGTTAGTATTTAATATGTACATATGGTTGTGATATTTTAAAGTTTTAGAACGTTTTGCTTTTTGTTAATACAAATGGACAGATGTATTTTTTCTGCTTCAAATACCTGTTCTGTTTGTTTTATTGATATCAACCTTCTACTGGCTAACATTTTTATTGAATTTGTTATAAAAGAAGGGTTGTTAATTGATTAAGCTTTTGGCTTCTGAGGAAGACGTTCGAAAACGTATTAGTGTAAAGCGTTAAGGATTGTTTTTTGGTGACCTACGAATAAAGTGTTTTAGACAACTTTTGGATTAATTCAACTTCGGTCTCATTCCCTTATTTGGTTCTCCACAGCGAACCTTGTTTATGGTTTGAGCTTTCTACATTAGCCTCAACTTCAGAGAAATATATTCCAAAGAGAATATATCCCTCTACTGTGCCCTGTAGTACACCACCAGTAACTGGCCTCTTGGAGGCTCTGGATTCCACCACCACTCTACATCTGTCCTGTCTGAGCTCTCTCTCTATCCATCTGGTGACATAGGAATTTATTCACAATTTTTGAGAGTTTACCTATAATACATGAGTGGGAAATTCTGTCAAATGCTTTAGCCAGGTCAAGGTAGGCAGTCTGCACTGTTTTATCCTCATCCATGGCCCTAGTGACTTTCTCAAAGTAGTTCACCAGATTCAGCAGATGACAAAGCCGAACTCCGACAGATCCACTGTTTGGAGATTTCCCAGGTCATTATTTATCAAGTCTATGACTATTCTTTCCATGGCTTTGGATAAAAGACTAGTCAAATGTATGGGTCTGAAATTTACTGTGTCTGTTGATGGTCTCCCTTCATGCAGAGGAATGACTGTTGGCTGCCCTTCACTCACAGCCAATCTGAAAGTTATGGTTAAACAGAGATGCTAGTGGGCCTGACAGGTGGTGTTTCAACTTATTTAAGAGGCATCCAGGGTTACTGCCGGGACCTGCCAAAGCCGTGTTTTAGCTTTGGAGAGCACAGTGGTGACTTGCTCTTTTGTGTTAACTGGTAGAGGAATGGAGGAAGGCATTTCCTGCATGGTAATTGGAGGTGACGGGGAGGTGAAATTTGAGATGAATTTACTTGTCAGCAGATTTGCTGCATCTTTCCGGCTGGATACAGTTGATGCCATCTACAACTAACTTCGTACACGGATAGGTACTGCCCTTAAGACAGTGGACATAACTGAAAAATACCCTGTGGTTATCCTTAGCTTGGGAGGATATTTTTGCTTCAAAATTCACTTTTGAAGACTTGACTAGACCCCCCCTGACCTGCTTGTTTAGACTAATGGGCGGAGTTTTTACTCTCTTACTTCTATACAGGATTCTGTTTCATTGTACAACCTTTTTATAACTGGGGTCCACCAGGGTGGCTTGTTTTTGTGCTCTGTCCGAGGTTCATTTTGGTCTAGTACTGCTGTTTCTATGCAGTTGTTTACACAGTCATACAGGGATTTTGTGTATGCCTCCACATAAGCCTCTGTATTTTCTGGGTTTGGAAGAGCTTGGAAATTGGTTATGCCATTGCTTAACAGAAAAAGTTCTTAAAGCTTTTGGGGAAAAGGTGGGGTGGGGTTTCAAGTTTTATATTTATTTCAAAGGAAACTGCTTTGTAATCTGATCTAACCAGTGAGGACATTACATGGGGGGGGGGGTGCAATGCTCTCCATTGTCTAGGAAAGTTGTACCTTTTTTTTACCCCTAACTGGACTGCAGACTAGCTGGCTCCAGGTATTTTGCATTATCAAAGTCTAGAAATCATTGAGCCTGCACATTAGTTGTAGTCAAGCTTTCCAGTTAATGGAGGGATAACTGAAAATCACCCATGAGCACGATATTCAGCTGAATGGCAAGTGATTAAAATCTAGAGTGACTCTAGTATACTCCACGTATGAGGTATGGTTTTCCTGGTTCATTGTGGGGGACCTGTAGCTACTAAGAATATGGTAAGGGATTTTTCCTCTGGATAGATGAACATGTAAGCTCAAGCATGTCATAGTGTTTGTAGGGTCTTGAGGTGTGCCTATACTTATGCAGATAGCTATACCTCCACATTTTCTGCTTTCATATGCAGTAGGTCATTGGAAAGTGGGAAAGGCATTACAGCCTTGCATTGCTGGGTGTGCTTTCTGCCACTTTGAGCCATGTCTCAGCAGCTGCACAGACATCAGAATTCTTCAGGGTGAGGAGTGCTTCAAGGAAGTGCAGTTTCTTGTTGGGACCCCAAGCACCGAGCAGTAATACCTTTAAATTATCATGAGTACATTTTGCTTTGTTGGAAGATTTATCTTTTTCACAATGCTTAAAAAATATACTACAAATCTAAATAATGTTTAGGCCAATACCAATAGCCTAGTGGTAACAGCTGAAAACCATCCCTGGCAAAGCAGCGTGGTCTGTCAATCATGCTCTCCTTAAGAGTGACAACAGTAGCTACGCTAAATATTAAAGTCAATCATTTTCTGTTAGTATTCTGGCATCATCCTTGGAGATGGTAGAATGTTGCTCAATGCTAGGCTCATACATGCCTGCAACATATATTCTCTTCATATTGTCCAGGGATATCTAAGGTGATTTACGTCCATGTGCCTCAGCTCATTTACACCCAGATGGACTATGACAGTGTCTTACTGGTACTTTGGGTTTAGTGACTCCAGTGCTTGTGTGATCTGGTGAATCCTGGCCCCTAACAGGTGACTAACTGTAACCTTCTGCTTATCCAGCCTGGTGAGAGGGATATATCAGTGTGTCTCACAGTGGTGTCGCCTATGACCATAATTTTGGGTTGTGTGGTGTTGCGCCTTATGAGCTTGGTAGTGTAAGCATTATGAGATGTAGTTTTAAGTACTGTGGTGGAAGATGTCTTGTTTGTGTGCTCACAGAGTATGAGGACTGGGTCTGCATTTTAGGTTTGACCAAGTTTCATGCGAGCACTTCTGCATACGGGGTGGTATTTGTCTCATCCTTAGTAAGTGTGGTGAATGTTGTGTGTGTCACTAACAACCTGTTTTGGTTTGTCGTGCCTGTATGTGACCATCTTGTCTCTAGTGACATCATATAACTACGTCTACCACATGACGTATTTGTCTGTTTCAGAATTAAGTGACTGTCAGTAAACATGAGGCAATTACCTTAGGATGCCCATGTCCTCCAAGATGGAGGCAGAGATAGCAGAAAACTGCCTATCCATGGTTGCAGGTCCTTAATATGTACTTCACACGTGAACAGAATGGAGGGTGTTTGCAACAGGATGAGGACTAGGTGCTTATGGAGTGTAATCTAAGACTAACCTACGGAGTGATGCTGCCCTGCCCATAAACCAGTTGCTCTTTGACCAGCGAGAGTTCTAAGTGCTCTAATAATGTAATCCAGAGATAACTAAATGCAGCAATGCTGCTCAATGTGCAAACCAGTTGTTCCTTGAGTAGTGCAGGACTGCGAAAAATGTCAGCGTTAGTTTTTATAGGGAAAGTACATAATCTACTGACTGCATATATACAGGCAGCACTAACCCCCCCTGCTCAAAGCGCAGCATCACACAAACACTGGTTTGTACAGAAGGAAAAAAAGCAGGTTTTAAACTAGATAATCAAGTAAGCACACAATAAGCTTTCCACCAGTAAATTCCCAGCTCAGATAAGTGAAATCAGCCCACTCTTGCCACAAGAGTACAGTCTTTGACCCACAATGCAAAATAACTGGTTTGGAGCCAAAGAGTTAGGGAAACAAAACAAATACCTAAAAGCACTGAAAACAGCAGATGCAACATATTTAGAGTACAACAATTGCAGAACAGCAGTACTTACAGCAGTGGAAAAATGTAACTTCAAATAAGCAAGTGCAGGAAAAACAACAAATAGCACAGAAATCTCTGAGAATGCAATGAAAATAATACAACTGCAAAATAATATTTTATTTTTTCTTGCCAAGGACGGCTTCAAATGTAGACAAAAATCTATCAAACTCTCTGCTGTCACTGACAGGCAATTTAGAAGCTCTGAATAATTAAGCCAAGCTGGTAAGTGGGACACTACTGTACTATGAACTTCGTAGTCCATTTTTCAGTGCAGATTCTTGCTAGGACTCCAAAAGCTAAAAGATGGGTGGAGGGTCATCTGTATGACCCTAGGAAAAAAGGTTTTGCAGGATGGCAGTAACAAAACTTGCCTAGGCTGTAGTGTTTTTTAAAGCTGTGCACCAAAGTTCCATGTGGCTACCTCCAGGACGGCCTCGATATTGTACTCCTTTAAGGAAAGCAGTGGTTGTTGCCCTATTAGAAACGCTTACAAATACTTCAAAACACGAACAAACTGGTGAAAAGTCTCAGAAAGTCGTACTTAGAAACAAACCGCTTTAATAACTTTAAAAGCACTTTTTTTTTTTACACACGTTTTTCGTCTTACTCTATGGTAAAACTTCTTCAGAAAAAACAACAGTTCGTTACAGATGACCCTTATATAAATTAATTCAAAATTTGGCACCAAACTACGCACCAAATCATGATAAAATTTAAAGTTATATTCACATCCATTGCATTTCAAAAAATACATTAGTGTAATACATTGAATAAAATAAAATAAAATAAAAAGCAATACATCATAAAGACTGGGATTGACTCTTATGAAAAATACTATTATTAAGGATTATCCTACATACAAATAAATAAATTTTAAACATGTACACTGTTGGGGAAACCTTGAACATCCCTTAAAAATGGGGAAAAAACGATGGGGTAAAAACCTTGAATATAATTGAACACCTCATAATCAGTGTTCAAGAAATATATATATGTATGATAACACTATATATAAAAAATATATAAAAAATGTTTAAGTTGCGTTTATATTCTATTTTTATATAAATCCATTTCCAATATACAGGAGACGTTTTCTTATGTACAAATTCAAATGTTTCCAAAAAGATGTACAATAGAAAAAATATATATACCAATTAGCTAAATTTTAAAAATGTGTATAATATACTACTTATAAATTAAATTGTTGCCCTATGCCTGGTGTTGTGGGCTTTATTAAGGCCAAGTAGATCTTTTCCATGGTGAGTAACAGAACTTGATGCAGTTTGCTATCCATTCTGAAATGATTTGTTTGGAGACAGGCATGCTCTGTTTACCTGAAACCCACCAATAATTGCACTGATCTATTAGGGGGTTTTACCCTGTGTAGACAGTACCTAATCTGTCTGTGCACATCCAGTGACTAATGAACTTGCTCTGCCTTGTTCTTTGGATTTGAGCAGAAGACTGGTCGGTTGATAGCCTGCTTTTAGAGTAAGTTCTGATACCACCAGAGGCATAAAAGATGGTTTGTTCTGAGGACTACCCTATCCCTGTGAAAGGGAGTGAAAGGTTCTTTACACGAGTGCTTGTAGCTGAAACTCTTCTATCTGATGGGACAGCTGTAAGAAAAGTGGTCTTCCAGGTTAGCATCTTTAGATAGGCAGAGGCAGGAAGTTCAAAGGAGGGACAAAAGTTAGGAAAACTTAATTTAGATTTCATGCAGGAATTGAGTTCCTTCTGGGTGGTCTCAGGTGAATCATCCTTGCAGGGAAAGATTCACATGAGGTTGGGAGAAGACAGGTGGAACAACGTGCTGGCAAGCTGATATGGCAGATGGATGTGCTTTAATACTGGAATAGGAAAGCCAGTGTCTAATCAGGCCTGACAGGTACTCTAAGACTGAGTTCATGGTTGCTTGAGAAGGGTTGGTGTTCTTGCTGCGACACCAGGTGAAAAATATTCCATTTAGCCAGGTACGATTTTCCTGGTACTGGGTTTCCTTGCTTTCCTCAGAATGGAAAGCATATCTTTGGGATAGGATACCTAACACTGGTGTCATAACCCAGTCCTCCAAGATGTTGAGCTGAGGATGGCTAGATGGGGGTGGAAAACACATCCCTTGTCTTGGTTGATGATATCTGCTTCCTGCAGTAGGGTGTGTAAACTCCCCTCAGCGAGGTGTCAGAAGGAGGGAGAAGCAGTGTTGTCTCATCCAAAATGGGTCCACGAGAATCTTGCTGGGTCTGTCCACCCTGATTTTTGTCAATACCCTGGGGATCACAGGTAAGGGCAGGAATGCATATAGGTACCGGTTTATCCATGTGAAAGAGAAAGCATCTATATTCCAAGTTCTTGTGTGTTGAGATCTGGAGCAGAATTTCTGTATTTGACATTTGTGGTGAGAGATGAACAGTCTGTTGAGGGGACCAGCTGTGTACAGTTGGTTCCAGGAAGACCTTGCTCTTCTGTGCAATTCACTGGGGTCTAGAAGAACTTTGTTTAGAGAATCTGCCAGGGTATTGTTCTGACCAAAAATACAAGAAGCTATGAGGGTTACTCCCATTTCCTCAGTCAGCATACAAATCTCCCTTGAAAGGCTGCAAAAGAAAGTAGGGCAGTGTTCCCTCTTGCTTGTTTATGTACTATACTAATGTAATGGGTGTCCAGATCTACAGGGTCCCTTGGCATAACTTCTGTTGTAAAGCCTTTATGGTCAGGTAGACTACAAATAGATTGTTCTGATTTATATGCAGTTTTCTCTGTTGAGGAGATCAGTTGCCCTGCATTTTCAAGAAACCTAAGTAGGCCTCACCCCCCCAAAGTTATGCCCAAACTGTCTGAGAAGATGGTGTTGTCTCCTTCTGGTAAAGAGATATTTGCTCCACGTTCTGCTGTATGGTGTTTTTCCACCATAGGAGCTCCTTTTTTTCAGGTATGGAAGGAGAGGCAGTATGGTTTCCAGAGATTGGGAATGTTGTTCCCAAGCATTTTTCAGGAACCACTGAAGTTATCATGCGTAACCTTGTAAGTTGGGTCATGAGAATACAGAATGCTATGTACCCAAGAATCCACAGGAATTCTCTTGCTGGGATGTGTTGCTTTGGAAGCAGATGGGTCAGGTAGCCTGGCAAAATTGTAATCTTGTCCTAGGGAAGGAAGGCTTTTGGTTGGACCAGGAGGGCTACCAGAAAGAGGATCCTTGCTTGAGGAAGAGTTTTAAAGATTTAAGGTGAGACCTACCTTCTGAAAGCAGTGTATGGTGATTTGCAAGGCATTTACGCTCCATGCTACGGATTTTCCCTGAATGAGACAGTCGTCTAAGTAGGGGCTTTTATGAACTCCCAGAGTTCTGCAACATGTAATCAGAGGTGCTAAGCATTGTGAAAGTTCTAGAAGAAGTAGACAGCCCAGATAGTAAAGCACATAATTGAAATTGAGAGCCTGTTGCTACAAAGTGTAGATATTTTCTCTGATTATCTGCTAATAGAACATGGAGGCAAGAGACTTTTAAGTCTAGAGTGACCATAACAGCATCTTGGAAGATCAAGAGCAGTAGTTTTTGCAATGCTGAAAATGTTGTTTAGCCTTGACGTGTTCAAGATGGGTCGCCAGGTATCATCCTTTTTTGGAACTACAAAATGCCTTTTCTCTCTTGCCCTGGAGGAACATGCTGGATGGTGAAGTGGTTCCCTGCTCTTTTGGTGGTTTTAGAACACCCAAGGAGGGTGGGATTTCTCTGAACTGGATGTAGTACCCCTTTTCTATGGTGCTGAGAGACCCCATTTGTCTCTGGTGATAGTTTTCCATTGGGTTATGGAGGAGGAGAGTTTTCCAGCCAGAGGTTTGGACAGAAGGGTGGGGTAAGGGGTATGAGAGGTGAGGGCTGAACATAGTCACAGTTGGTCTCTGTACTGGGAAGACTCTTTGGAGCTCCCTGTTAAATCATGACTGTCCTCGCTGCCACTTCTTGGCTTGTCTGGGTCATTTGCCACAGGAAGGCCTTCCCTTGTTTTGTATAGGGGGAAAAAGGCCAAGATTTTGGAGGGTAATTCCTACTGTACCTTACTGTTGGAGACAGATTTTTGTTCACTTTCCTTTGTTATCCAAGCTTCTCAAAAACATGTTCAGCTGGAGGACCAAAAAAGAACTCCTGGTTTAGCGCAGCATCCAGTAGTTCAGCCCTAACCCGATCTGACAGGTGCTGGGTCCGAAGCCATCCATGTCCAAGGATGACAGAACTTGTGGCAGGTGCTCTGCAAGAAGCATCTAGGGAGTCATAGATGCACTTTAGGGAGTGTCTGGAGACTTGAAAGTCCTCTCTAGCCATCTCAAATTTCCTTTGATAAGGTTCTATCCCCAAAAGAGTCTTCCTTAGCTAGAATTTCCTGGAGACATTCAAGGTACTTCAGCATATAGAACTGGTAATTCAAAGTTCGCTTTGGTACGGTGGCAAGAGATGTAAGCCTGTCTAATAGTCTAAAATTCCCTGTCATTAGGCAAGGGATGTCTGGTTGGTTTCTTCGGTACAACTTTTATGGATTCAGTGGAGAGTACAGAAGGGTCAGCCTTTGGATTTCTGTAAAGGTGCTTGTGAGATTCACGCACTCTAAAATCTGTCTTGTTTCCTAGGAGCAGGGTATAGAGAATCAAAGTGTAAAGCAATGTCTTCAAAGACATCATCCAGTACTACATGTACTATTGCCAGTGGCATGAATGAAGGCAAACTTAGCAGTTCCTTGTAATGGTCCAAGCCTGTAAGAACTTTCACTTTCCCAACTGAAAGCCTCTTTCATTCTATGAAGGGTATCCCCAAAGGAAAGGTCCTCATAGGGGAAGTGGAAGAGAGGGTGTCGTCTGAGAAAGTTTTGGGTGACAAATGCCCAGCGTATTACAATTCTGCCCCATATTCAGAGGTAGAGGAATCTTCATCTTCCTGAAAAAAAATCTTTCTCTATTTCTTTTGGATGGGGATCCCTCAATAGCAGAAGTATAAGGGGGCTCTCTAGAGTTCATACAGACAATGAACTCCTGTGCTATTTTTAGGAGGTCTTTGGGCTTCAGTCTGAGAAGTGGTGGTTGGAGACAAGAACGAAGAAAAAGACGTGTTTTGCTTTGGTTTGGGTGTCCATTTAACAGGGCTGATCTGAAGTTGAGGCCATCAGACTGCATCTTCAGTTAGAGTTTTTGCAGTTGAGGTACACAGGGTGTTTCCCTAGAGACTCATGATGCAGATATCAGAAGCAGAGGCCTGCTGAGCAACCTCGGACCTGACAGACGTGTGCTGTGGTAACATTTGCAGGTAGGCTGGAGATCATGACAACCTCTCAAGGGGTCGGGCCTAGGAGTCGCTGGAACAGGGGACTGCAAATATAAGACAATATGACAAATATGGATACAAGCCCAGTAACAAAGCCACCATCATAAAAATAAGAAACAAATGGAGAAAAAAGTAATGAAGACAGAAAAGACAGGATAATAAATAGGTGGAGAAAAATAACCGCTAACTTGTAAAAAATACCTTTAAGAATAGGGCCCATTTTTTTACTGCCGATTTTGTATATTTTGGGGGTGGGGGTGGGACAGTAACATCAAATTACTAAATCAATTTCAAACCAAAGAAAGGTAGATCATGCAGTCTAGTTAAACTGGGTTAGTAAATATAGCTGCTGAATTATGTTTGTAGGAAAAAGTGAAGCAAAGCACTATAGCATCATGCTAAGGCTGAAAATCTTGTGCATTAACATATTGGATTAGCTCTATATTTGTGTCAGCCATCAGATGTATACAACTGTAACAGATAAATTGTGCCCAAAGAACATTAAAACATTTCAAAATAAATACCCAGAAGGTCTTCTAGTGACAATTTTATTTAGAAAAGATTTAACACTGCAAAAGTACAAGCTTGCTAAACTGAAAATGGCCAATAAATAAACAGTTTCTGTTAAGTAAACCACAAACAGCACTCTGCCCTTCCACCGTGTAGTTAAAAGCGAGCAACTATTTTCATCTAATACAACAAAAAACAGGTCAATGCTACACAGACATAACTGACAAACACTTCTCAACAAATTGCTGGTTGCACTGCTTTGCAATGGTGAAACCATTCTCTCCTCAAAATTAAATATTTAAAAGCAAATTAGAAAAGTTGAACAGTGTACAACAGTCATGTGCTCACTATATTAATCTGTGGGATGGCCTGCTGCAATGGTGACCGATGAGATTTCTTAACCCCATATCAGGACATTTTTGAACTCCTATTAACTGGCAGGGGGAAGGATAAAGACTATTTTACATGCAGTCTTCCTGAAAATGCTGGTGTCAACAATGGGCAGGGATGGAATGCTGAACCACAGCAATGCTCAGTTGACCCATCCACTGAGCTAAAATAATTTGTAAGACAGGAAACAAGACTACAACATACAAAAATATAATATACTTGCAGACATTAAACAGAGGCTTCTTCTGCTTGAGCTGGTGGTAGCTCAAGTGAATGTGAAAGATACCCACCTATTGAAAAGAGTAGAGGTCCTTTATATAAAACAGAACTTTTATTTATAACATATTTATAAATGCACAGATATATAAAGCTACTTGCACATATAATTTCATTTACAATTATATTAAATTTTCATTCCTATTAGACCCCCACTACTTTTTCCATGACCACCATTCGATTTTACTTGATACCAATATAATTTCATTTATTCTTTCATTCCATATAACCTATCTAACATAAAATAACTTATTCTTTTAACATATTCTTTATTTCTATTCTTATAATATCCATATTTATTTAATTCACTTCTTTTATATCTTCGAAAAAATATTTACATAGTTTTTCCCATAACTTTTGTACTCTTACATTTCAAAAGAGTATAGGTTCGTAGGTAGGTACTAGGCTATCTGCCCGAGGGCATTTTTAAGCCTAGCCAGAATGCATTGGCTTTCACCGTCCCATTGATTAATTAACTGAGCCTCTGTTAAGCAGAGTCAATGAAGTGATCCCAGGGGTGTATTTTCTGTTACCCATCCACTAGTCAAGGCTTCTCTTGAAGAGTGTTAGTGACGGGCTCTGCCTAATGTAGTTAGGAATTTTGTTCCAAAGCATGGGGAGTCTCTCTGTGACAGGAATCTATCCCTCCAGCATGTTCTATTTATTGTTGTGCTGAGGTTTAGCTCACTAGAGTGCGTGGCTCGCAGTGACTTGGATTTCTTTAGGTGGAGCATGTCCATCAATTCTGAGTTGGACATGGCTTTGTAAGTCAGGCAGAGATCACTTCTGAGTAAGCGATATGCCACTCAGTACAGCCGGAGTTTTTTCAGTCGGGTTGCACAGAACATGTTTGAGGCCAGTAATCCTCTTGCTGAGGTGCTTTTGTGGTCTTTCCAGCTAAAATGGGGCATTGTACTCTATGATGGGTCTGATGAGTGACGAGTAGAGGGGCACTATAACCTCTTTATTTCTAGATGCGAACCCCTTAGTAATTAGATGGGCCACATAGAAGGATTTCCTAACTACTTTGGCAATATGATTGTCAAAGGAGAGATTACTATCTACCTGGGTCCCCAGATCTCTCATTACCTCTTCTGTATTAAGGGGGCTGCTGCCTATGTGGTAATTCGTGGGTGTTTTGTTTTTCCCAAATGGGATGACTATGCATTTTTTGGCATTTAGCTTGAGGTTATGACTTTGACACCAGGTGTCTGTCTCAGTAAGGCCTTTTTGAAGGATGTCCGTGTCAGCCGGAGAGTCAATTATGGCAACCAGTTTGCAGTCATCGGTGAACTTGGTTAGCCATAGTCCTCCTGTGTTTGCCTGTACTTCTGAGAAATATATGCCGAAAAGTAGGGGTCCCAGAACCGAGCCTTGCGGGACACCACTTGTGACTGGTTTAGAGTCGGACCTGGAGCCCGCTATTCTTACAGTGTGAGTTCCGTCTGTAAGCCAGTTGGTAACCCATCTTGTGACGTAGGGGTTTATGTTCAGGCTGGTGAGTTTTTCTATAATACCAGAGTGAGAATGGTGTCGAACGCCTTGCGAGATCAAGGTAGGCTGTGTGAACCACCTTTCCCTCATCTATGGCCTTGGTGACTGTCTCGAAGTCGTCAACCAGGTTTAGGAGGTATGATCTGCCCTTAACAAAGCCAAACTGGGTCGGGTCAAGTGTTTGGAGGTTCCCGATGTCTTTGTTAATGAGTTCCATGATGATGCGCTCCACAGCCTTGCAGACCAGGATAGTCAGGCTTATGGGATGATAGTTACCAGGGTCAGTTGTGGCCCCTCCTTTGTGGAGCGGAATAACCTTTGCTTTGCGCCATTCTATGGGCACGTAGCCTGTGGAGAGGCTGAGGTTGAACAGCGTGTTTAGGTGGGGGGTTTGTTCGTTCTGTAGTTCGTGCAAGACGCAGCCTGGCACACCATCTGGCCCCATTGATGCTGTGTTTTTGGCTTTTGAAAGGGCTGTTTTCACCTGTGCTTCTGTGATTTCTGGGACACTACACTTTTCCAGTATTTTGAAGGTGACAGGGAGGTGAAGTTTGCACTGAATCTATCTGCCAGGATGTTGGCAATATCAGTAGGTTCAGTATATTTTGTGATATTTTGCACTAGCTCAGAGCATATCTGCGAGTTGCCACTTAGATTCTTGACATAGCTAAAGAAGGCTTTGTGGTTATCTTTCGATTCCTTGGCTATTTTTTTTATTTTCGAGGTAAGCCTTGGATGATTTTATGAGGGACCTTAGTTTCTTACTGATACTGATCAGGGATGTCTTTCCTTCTTGGGGATTTGCTTTTTTTCTGAACTAGTTTCCTCCTCCTGTTGTATAACCTGTTTATGGCAAGGGTCCACCAGACTGGTTTCCTTCTCTTAGGGGAGTGAGTCTTGGTCTTGCTAGGGATGGCACGAGCCACGCATCCTTGTAGGTGCTCATAGAGTGCAATTGTAAAGGATTCTGCATCTTGGGCAGTGTAATCCTTTAGCGTGGGGGCTGTGAAACTTACCACCTCTGCCTTAAGTAAGTTGAAGTTTGCTTTAGAAAAGTTTTTCACTGTGGTTTCCTTGGTTGGGGGTGGGGGTGGGGTGTGGACATCCAGGGTGATTAGTTTATGGTCTGATCTAACCAGTGACAGGTTGACCTCCGGTACGGAACACCTGTCGTCCATGTTGGTGATGACCAGGTCCAATATGTTGTGGCCTCTAGTAGGGGAGTTTACCAGCTGATCCAGGGTATTTCAGTTGATAAATTCCAGAAACCGCTGAGCCTGGGAGTTTGTACTCAAGTAGTTTTCCCAGTTAATGGTAGGGTAATTGAAATCGCCCAATATCAGGCTGTTCGGTAGGACCTTCATGTTTTCCAGTGTCTCCAGAAAGGAGGAGTGGTGGTCCTGGGTCATGGAGGGTGATCTGTAGCAGGCCACAATTTGCATTGCATATTTGCCCGATGTTAGTTGCACATGGATGATCTCAGAGGTATCACGATGTGCCACTAATCTGGAGGTGTGAGTATCCTTGATGAATATGGATACACCCCCTCCTTTTGTGTTTCGGTCCGTGTTCTGTGGCCGAAATGTGTGGTATGAGTTGTAGCCCAGTAGTGCTGGAGTGCTCTCTGGAGCCTTGAACCAGGTTTCAGTTACTGCACAGATGTCGACATTCTCCATACTTAGGAGTGCTTCGAGCGCATGCATTTTGAGATTTAAACTCCTGGCGTTGAGTAGCATAACCCTAATTTTTTTTACTTGTGCTGTTTATGGTGGTGGGTTTGAATTTTGAGCCTTGCCTAAAAAAGGCACTATGGGGGTAGCAAGAGCCTTGGCCAGTATTCGAAAGCCAAGGGGTGACAGGAGCAAGCCATCTCCTGCAAAGCAACCCGGCTTGTCGAGCATGTGATCCCAGGCTGACAGACACTGGATCCCCTTTGAATGACACCAGAAGCTTAGCCAATTGTTGAAATTGATCATTTTATCTTTATACTGAGGTATCATTCTTGGTGAGGGCAGGATGCTTACTCAGGATCAGAGTCATACCCGCCTGGGCTACATGATCAGAGAGCTCTTCCATGTCTCTTTTCATGTAGTCCAGGGAGGTATTCTGGCTCCCGATAGGCAGCTAACAGTAACCTTCTCCTTGTCCAGCCTAGTGAGTGGGGCGTCAGTGTGCCTAACTACTGAGTCACCTATTACTAAGTGTGTTAGGTATGTTATTTCGCCTTAAGGGCTGTGATTGTGCGGCACCCTGATTTTGTGTTTTATGTGTTGTCTGGTTTGTGACGGGAGGTGCAGGTTTTGTGGGTGTCTGCTTTGGAGGTCTGTGATGCTTTTGCAGGTTTTTATTTAGAGCCTCAGAGTATGATTTTGTGTATTTATGTGTATATTTTGCCAGTGCTGGTTTAGTAGGTCTATGTGAGGCTGGAGGTGTGGTGCAAGTGTTAACCTTCTCCTCATGACTGTCTGTTCCAGTCTTGGGTGGAGAGACCTTAGCCTCCAGTTTGGCTGTATAACTGCATCTCTCGCATATGTTAGTGTTTTGTGGTAGGAGGAGAGGGCTGTCTGTTTACATGAGGCAGCTGTAACATTGCCTCAGGATACCCAGATTCACCAGCTGGACTGGAGAGTACACCTGAAGTTGCCCTTTGGTCATGCCTGAATAGTAGGGTGAGCTGCTTAGTCGCTTGGTTGGTGAGGGGTGGATAAACAGCCTTGCCCTGCTGGGCAGTGAGAGGAGACTTAGTGGAGCCGGGAATAATTTAACCCTAGCTAATTGGTGCTGCCCGGCACACAAAACCGTGCAAATGCAGTTTTTAAACTACTAACTTCTGGGCTGGAACCACTCCTCCAGGGACAGATGGCTGCTCAAAGTTCCCCTCTCTTTCAGAGGTGAACAGAGAAGCTTCCCTCTATCCAAGGTATGGGCAACTCAGAAACTTGTAACATAGCCCTGAATTCAGCACTAGCCTGAAAACTGCACTATACTAGCTTAGAAAGGCGGGAAACAAGAAATTTTTTTTTTTTGAAAGATAAGGCAAAAACAGTAAAAAGTACACTTAAAACAGCTTTAAATGACTACAAGCGATCAGAAAAGGCTATCGCACTTCAGTGTGTAGCCTACAACAGTTAAACAATTTATTTAAACAAAAAACAACTTTTTAAAAGTGCAGGCAGTCAAATAAGTACAATATGTGAAAAAAACAAGCTTTTAAATCACAATAAGTGCTGGAAAAATCAGCGTTTAGGCGGAAAACAGTTAACCGCAACAAGAAAATACAGAAAACTGACACTAAATCACTCCAAAGTCTCTCTTTTATGCTAGAAGGCTTGTATCAGTTTAAGGCTTTCTAGTGCTTTCCAGTAGGTTAGCAGGAAACCAAAAACACAGTCCAGGGTAAAGTATCACCTCACAAAATGTAAAGTCAAATCCAAGGCAATATGAGGTAGATACACCAAGGCAATCGAAGCCAGCCAAGTATATTCCACAGCAAAAAATGTTTATTGAAGATGGTGAGTGCTTTCATGTCTACCAGGACGCTTCATCAGACTTAACAATATCAAACATTTTCAAACCCACTTATATAACAAACATCCTCCTATAAAAAAGCAATACTAAATGCACATTAATAAGACTCGATGCTATTGGTGTATGTAAAGAATGAAACACTCTGTCATGATTATATATAAAAAACATACACAAATCCTATAAACTAGCTCAAAAAATATATATACTTATAAAATATATATATGCACATAAAACCTATCTAAAAATTTTTAAAAACTAATGAGCATATTAAATATACACATATTATGCTAAAATATCTCACTACAATATTTAACTAAAATGTTTTAACGTCTTAATGGTCTATCTACCAAGAAAGGTCTCAGTGAAAACTTGTCATTGAGACCATGACCTCTATCTGCTGCTAGTTTGGTGATCCATCTAGCTTCCTCTTTTCTCTGTACTGTTGCATATACTCCCTAATCTTTCTGTGGCAAATATATGTTCTAATACCATAAAACTAAAGACATGTGTGCTATCTCGTTGCAGGATGTGATTGGCCAAAGCATTAGTTTCATTCTCTCTATTGATAGCATAAATGTGTTCCCTTGCGTTGCCTGAGGGTTCTATTCGTCATGCCAACATAAAACATTGGCATTTCTTACATTGACTAAGATAAACAACATTCCTTGATTTACAGTCCGCATAGTGAGAGAATTCATACTTCTTGCCAGTGTCAGGGTGTATAAACACATTTGAGTTCATAATGAAAGTACATTGATTGCAGTTACGACAAGCATATGTTCCTTTCCTTTGGGAAACCATCCCTTCCTTCTTATTCTTATCGTAACATAATCTCTTGACTGACTTAGTATTTTTATAATTAAAAGCTGGTCTATCACCTACGACACTTATAATGTTATCATCTAGCTGTAAGATATTCCAATGTTTTTTAATAATACCTACAATAGAAGTATTGTTATTGGTATATGGAATAGCTATCCTTTTCTTGTTGGGTCCACTCCTGTTTCTTTTCATGTGAGAGGATGTATTCCTATGAATGTATAGCAGACCTATCCCATCTCTTTCAAATTCATATAACCCATTAAGATCTCTCCTATGATAGCCTCTGTCTAAAAACTCTCTCTCCATTCCTATAATAGCTTCGGAAAACACCAAATCATCAGTAGTGATATGTGAATATCTCATAGCTTGATTTTTAATAATATTCCTGTGTACATGTGGAGGATGCATGCTATCTCTATGCAATATAGCATTCTTTCTACAAGATTTCCTATAAACCTCTGTTTTAAGTGCTCCATCCTCTTTTCTTAATAGAACATCCAAAAACTCAATTTTCTTCTGTGAAATAGTACTAATCAGCCTCAAAAATGTAGTAGTACTGTTAATATATGTAATGAACTCTTCTAAACTAGTGAGGTCGCCTCTCCAAATCAAAAAGACATCGTCTACAAACCTTTTATAACATTTAATGTACTTTGAATAGACAGTGTTTTCTAATATGCAAGTAGTTTCCCAATATGCCAATACTAGATTGGCATATGAATTGGCACATGATGTGCCCATCGCTACCCCCGTCACCTGAAGATAATAATCCTTGTTAAATATAAATACATTATTAGAGAGAACTAAATCTAATAACATGGTGATCCTTATAACCTTATTATTGGTCATACCTCTACATAAAAGATATAGCCTCAAAAAATCTACACCTATGTCATTTGGTATGCTGGTAAACAAAGCTGTAATATCTAGCGTTACCATATAATCAGAATCTTTAAGCTCATTGCCAATATTGAAGCATGACAAAGTTTCTAGAAACTGCTGAGTGTCTCGTAAAATCGATACAGTGGAATCCACTACTGGTCTAAGTTGCTTTTCAAGATAAATCGATACACTCTCTGTTAGCCAGCCTCTACCTGAAACTATTGGTCTAAGTGGAGGTCTGTCCATGGCTTTATGTATTTTGGGGAGACCCCTAAATATAGGTACTATAGGTTTTTCAACAAGAAAATACTTGTATAGGCCCTCATCTATTATTCCACACATTAGCATATCATACAGATCTACATGCATTGTTCTGATAAGTTTATCTAAATCAATAGAATTCAGTTTAACATATGTCATATCATCTGACAGCATTTCAATCATTGCATTATCATAATAAATCTTATCTAGTATGACTCAACGCTATTGGTGTATGTAAAGAATGAAACACTCTTGTCATGATTACATATAAAAACATACACATATCCTATAAACTAGCTCAAAAAATATATATACTTATAAAAACATATATATGCACATAGATAGGTTGAGTCTTATTGATGTGTATTTAGTATTGCTTTTTTATAGGAGGATGTTTGTTATATAAGTGGGTTTGAAAATGTTTGATATTGTTAAGTCTGATGAAGTGTCCTGGTAGACGTGAAAGCGCTCACTATCTTCAATAAACATTTTTTGCTGTGGAATATACTTGGTTGGCTTCGATTGCCTTGGTGTATCTACCTCATATTGCCTTGGATTTGACTTTACATTTTGTGAGGTGATACTTTATACTGGACTGTGTTTTTGGTTTCCTGCTACTTTGTTTTTTGAACATACCAGGGACATGACAGAAGAAACCATTTCTATACCTAATGAATTAGAATCAACAAGGTCACTTGATTTTACACAGTTATTGAGTATGGATGCGAATCCTTTATTTAAACTTTCATATGCTGAGTTAGCTAAGATAGCATCCACACAGAAAGACTCACATATACAGGTGGAAACTTTACAGTTGATGAGGAAACTTGAGGATATTCTTATAAAAATAAAAAATGCTCAATGGCAGAAGAGACATATGGACGCTTGTATAAAATTTAAAATTGTTCCGAGAGGGCTCCGCATATTGAAGATGCCCACTTTTGGGTCTACATACCCTGAGCTACTATCGAAATGGCAGCAATTGAATTTAGAGATTAGTCAGGGATATATGAAGCTCTTGATAGAGCAGTATCAACAAATAGAAAAGACACTTCACCAAGAGGCTTTGATTCTGGAGAAACGGTTATCTATTTTAACAGATATACAACTAAATGATTTTCGTTCAGACATGGCTACTACTATGAAGGCTTTGGACAATAAATTGTTGCTAATAAAAAAGAAGAAACTTGAACGTGATTGTTCGGATTTTTCGTGTGGGAACGTTTTTTTTCTTGGCCCAGAGACTCCACCCGTCCTGTTAATGGTGTTACCATCGCTAACACAGAGAATCACTCTGCAGAGCGTTCATCGTCTTTGCTTCCCTCCGTTTCCGGTGTTTTAACTTCCTCCTCGCTAGATACGGCGGGTAGTGAACCACGCTCTAACAAGAGATCATCTGTACATGATGTAAATGGTTCTACCATCTCTGGGAACACCAGTGAACAAGTGGTTCGCAAGAAAACCACATATATAGAAGGACAGCATGTGAGAGATACGGAGAATGAGATAAATAATCTCCATTTTCCCTTTTCGTTCAGGATGGAGAACAAACAAGCATGGAGTCCCCAGTACAAGGGGAGGAAGAAGAAAACGTCAAAAGGACAATTAGAATTCCAACTCAAGTTCCTGAAACCGGTTCAACGGACCTAGTAGTTAATATATCTGGGTATGTATTGACAATAGATGAACAATCTGTTTTAAACAGAGGTCTTTCATTCATTCCTTCGCAGGATGTGGATGTGAGTGATTTAATTATTGACATTAAGTGTTTCACCAGAAATGTTGCACTAGCATTACAGTTTGCTAGTGAAAATGTGAATAATAATTTTGAACAGTTATATACCACCTCAGCATCCGTTGCTTGAATGTTTTGAAAAAGCATGTGTGAAAGATTTCCTGATACAGTTTGAAAACAATAGAAAAAAGCTTGAGTTTTTTAACTTAACTAAGAATGAGAAATTAGCATTAAATAGCTTGTGTAATAATAATATGATAGTAATAAGACCAGCTGATAAAGGGGGTGCTACAGTCATACTAGATAAGATTTATTATGATAATGCAATGATTGAAATGCTGTCAGATGATATGGCATATGTTAAACTGAATTCTATTGATTTAGATAAACTTATCAGAACAATGCATGTGGATCTGTATGATATGCTAATGTGTGGAATAATAGATGAGGGCCTATACAAGTATTTTCTTGTTGAAAAACCTATAGTACCTATATTTAGGGGTCTCCCCAAAATACATAAAGCCATGGACAGACCTCCACTTAGACCAATAGTTTCAGGTAGAGGCTGGCTAACAGAGAGTGTATCGATTTATCTTGAAAAGCAACTTAGACCAATAGTGGATTCCACTGTATCGATTTTACGAGACACTCAGCAGTTTCTAGAAACTTTGTCATGCTTCAATATAGGCAATGAGCTTAAAGATTCTGATTATATGGTAATGCTAGATGTTACAGCTTTGTTTACCAGCATACCAAATGACATAGGTGTAGATTTTTTAAGGCTATATCTTTTACATAGAGGTATGACCAATAGCAAGGTTATAAGGATCACCATGTTATTGATTTAGTTCTCTCCAATAATGTATTTATATTTAACAAGGATTATTATCTTCAGGTGACAGGGGTAGCGATGGGCACATCATGTGCCAATTCGTATGCCAATCTAGTATTGGCATATTGGGAATCTACTTACATATTAGAAAACACTGTCTATTCAAAGTACATTAAATGTTATAAAAGGTTTGTAGACGATGTCTTTTTGATTTGGAGAGGCGACCTCACTAGTTTAGAAGAGTTCATTACATATATTAACAGTACTACTACGTTTTTGAGGCTGATTAGTACTATTTCACAAAAGAAAATTGAGTTTTTGGATGTTCTATCGAGAAAAGAGGATGGAGCACTTAAAACAAAGGTTTATAGGAAATCTTGTAGAAAGAATGCGATCTTGCATAGAGATAGCATGCATCCTCCACATGTACACAGGAATATTATTAAAAATCAAGCTATGAGACATTCACATATCACTATGATTTGGTGTTTTCTGAAGCTATTATAGGAATGGAGAGAGAGTTTTTAGACAGAGGCCATCATAGGAGAGATCTGGGTTATATGAAGTTGAAAGAGATGGGATAGGTCTGCCATACATTCATAGGAATACATCCTCTCACATGAAAAGAAACAGGAGTGGACCCAACAAGAAAAGGATAGCTATTCCATATACCAATAACAATACTTCTATTGTAGGTATTATTAAAAAACATTGGAATATTTTACAGCTAGATGATAACATTATAAGTGTAGTAGGTGATAGTATCTAAGTCACTCAAGAGATTGTTATGTTACGATAAGAATAAGAAGGAAGGGATGGTTTCCCAAAGGAAAGGAACATATGCTTGTCGTAACTGCAATCAATGTACTTTCATTATGAACTCGAATGTGTTTATACACCCTGACACTGGCAAGAAGTATGAATTCTCTCACTATGCAGACTGTAAATAAAGGAATGCTGTTTATCTTAGTCAATGTAAGAAATGCCAATGTTTTTATGTTGGCATGATGAATAGAACCCTCAGGGAATTCATAAGGGAACACATTTATGCCATTAATAGAGAGAATGAAACTAATGCTTTGGCCAATCACATCCTGCAACGAGATAGCACAAGTCTTTAGTTTTATGGTATTAGAACATATATTTGCCACAGAAAGATTAGGGAGTATACGCAACAGTACAGAGAAACAGGAAGCTAGATGGATCACCAAACTAGCAGCAGATAGAGGTCATGGTCTCAATGACAAGTTTTCACCGAGACCTTTCTTGGTAGATAGACCATTAAGACGTTAAACATTTTAGTTAAATATTTTAGTGAGATATTTTAGCATAATATGTGTATATTTAATATGCTCATTAGTTTTTTAAAATTTTTAGATAGGTTTTATGTGCATATATATATTTTTATACGTATATATATTTTTTGAGCTAGTTTATAGGATTTGTGTATGTTTTTTATATATAATCATGGCAGAGTGTTTCATTCTTTACATACACCAATAGCGTTGAGTCTTATTGATGGGTATTTAGTATTGCTTTTTTATAGGAGGATGTTTGTTATATAAGTGGGTTTGAAAATGTTATTAAGTCTGATGAAGCGTCCTGGTAGACGTGAAAGCGCTCACTATCTTCAATAAACATTTTTTGCTGTGGAATATACTTGGTTGGCTTCGATTGTCTTGGTGTATCTACCTCATATTGCCTTGGATTTGACTTTCCAGTAGGTTAGTTATGGGAAAGAAGCGCACATGTGGTCTTTTAAACCAGAAAGTTGAAAGAGATAGACAACTTCCTGAATGATCTATATACTACAAATTCCTGGGCCAACAACCACTCCTCCTGTGGTAGACAGGCTACCTAGTACTTACCACTCCCACTGATAAGCTAGAAGGCTGCACTACAACACAAAGGCCTGGGGGGGCTCAGAAGCTTACAAACAGTCTTGGATACAACAAATCTGTACCTGGACTAGTTACGGGAAAGGTGGGGATCAAGCGCAAACACAGGCTTTAAAACCAGAAAGTTGAGAGAGATGGAAAAACTGCCCAAACGGCCAATAAACTACAATTTCTGGGCCAGCACCACTCCCTCTTGTGGTAGATAGGCTATCTAGTGCTTACCACTCCCACTGATAAGCTAGAAGGCTTCCCTCCAACACAAAAAGGCTTGTGGGGCTCAAAAGCTTACCAACAGTCCTGGATACAGCAACTCTGTATCTGGACTAGGCTAGTAACAAGAAAGGTAGGAAACAGCGCACGTGCGGCTTTTAAACCAGAAAGTTGGAAGAGATGGGGAAAAAACTGCCCAAACAGCCAGTAGCTACAATTTCTGGGTCAGAAACCACTCCTCTTGTGGTAAATAGGCTACCTAATGCTTACCACTCCCACTGATAAGCTAGAAGGCTTACCTCTAACACAGAAAGGCTTGGGGGGCTCAGAAGCTTACAAAGAGTCCTGGATACAGCAAATCTGTACCTGGACTAGACTAGTTACAGGAAAGGTGGGGAACAAGCGCAAACGCAGGCTTTTAAGCCAGCAAGTTGAAAGAGATGGAAAACTGCCTAAACGGCCAATAAACTACAATTTATGGGCCAAAACCCACTCTTCCCGTGGTAGATAGGCTACCTGACGCTTATCATTCCCACTGATAAGCTACAACACACAGAAAGGCTTGGGGGAGCTCAGAAGCTTACAAAGAGTCCTGGATACAGCAAATCTGTACCCGGATTAGACTAGTAACAGGAAAGGCAGGAAACAAGCACAATCAAAGGCTTTTGAATCAAAAGGTTGAAAGAGATGGAAGAGCTTCCCAAACGGCCAATAATCTATCATTTCTGGGCCAGAAACCTCTCCTCCTGTGGTAGATAGGCCACCTAGTGCTTATCACTCCCACTGATAAGCTAGAAGGCTTCCCTCTAACACAGAAAGGTTTGGGGGGCTCAGGAGCTTACAAACAGTCCTGGATACAGCAAGTCTGTATATGGACTAGACAAGTTACAGGAAAGACAGGAAATAAGCTAGGATTTTTTTTTTTTTTTTTTTTACAGAAAAGCAGCTAAAACAGCAGTAAATACAATTGAAATGCAGTGCAGGCTAGCACACGTATATCAATATTATGGCAAATACAGTTTAATTAAATGCAATTAAATTAACAAATGACTAAAAAACAAGTGCAGAAGACATTAAATTAGAAGGCTACTAACAAGCAGTATTAAGTGCAAAGTAAGAACAACTGAACAGAGCACACAGAACAGCAACTAAGACAGTTACAGTAAGAGCAGCTATATATATATATATATATATATATATATATATATATATATATATATATATATATATATATACATATACACACGCACACTTTTTTTTTTTTTTTTTTTTTTTGAGGGAGGGAACACAGCAGGATTAAGAGGCTACAAGGGTTGTCCTTCTCAAATGCTCTCTTTGTACACATTAGGAGTGCCTGAAATCAGAATATGATCTCACTGCACTCAGTTGAGTGAGCAAATGAGATGGGCCCAGAAGGAGTATCCAAACACAAACTTACAAGAGGGGCGGACAGTTTCAAAGCCACCAAGATTAACACCAAGACAAGAACAGGGTGGGTGGGAGAAACACAGTGGAGACAAGAGACAGAACCAATACAGCACCACTATAAATAATAGTATATTATATAAATACAGCACAGTGCAAATTACGTTACAAAAAGTGTACTTATCAGTTTGAAATCTATTCCAATTATGCAGCTCACAGCAAATCTATCAGCTTTCCAGCAGTTCACAGAAATGCAGTCTATATTGGAATTACAGCAAAATACACCTCATGCAATGACTAACAGCCAGGATGTGGGCTGGCTCAACAACCCCCTCCCTGAAAGTAGCTTGAGCTACCCTGAGAAAACACAGTGGAGACAAGTGACAGAACCAATACAGCACAACTATAAATAATAGGCATGTGTATAAATACAGCACAGTGCAAATTAAGTTGCAAAAAGTGTACTTATCAGTTTGAAATAGATTTATGTTCCATAGTTCCTTCTTGACAATGTAAACATTCTCTCACTTTTCTTTTTATATAAAATATTTCCTTTTACCGTTTTACTGTTAAACCAGTCTCCACAAAAATATTTATGTTCTACTTTCTTATTACACCATTTGCTTCTTATTTTTACAGCTGCAATTTTTTTTTCATCTGTTGGATTTTCTCATGGTTTACTACATACTTATATCGTACTTTTCTTTTTCTATATCATCAATTTTTATTTTCCACAATTTTGTTTTCCTTGGCAAAACTTTATTTCTTCATTTATACACACTTCTATTTTACTCTTTTTTACCATACCCCAAAATTTATCATACTTATATTTATACAGTTTTAATACTAATCTCTCATTGTCTTTAAACTTTGTAGAAAGTTAATGAAGCAATATAGACCCCAGTGTTAATTAACCTTAAACCTACTTCATCTTTATTTAGATGCAAAATTCCTGTTTCTACTGTGTTTAATCTACAACCCTATATAAATGAAAAAATAAATTATCTGCAATAATTCCTTTTCAGATACTGTTGGCAACATAAATACACAGGCTATGTATGTTGCTATTCCCATCTGTACTGAATTTATCAAATAAACCTTTTTTTCTGAATAATTTACATGTTCTCCAGAAAAGGCAGGTTTGTTTAATTTATTCTATTGTTTTTTATTCCATCAAATTCTACTTACATCTTTACTCCCAAATTTTACACCAAACACAACTTTCACTCACTGTAAAATATATACCCTCATCACTACTACATTACTTAAACTTCTCATTATTAAAACCCACCCCTATCACCTCTTAAACACTCATTTGTGCAAATTATTACTTCTATCCAAATTTTGTTTTTGCAATTATTATAATGTCATCGACCTATGTTAAAAGAATTAGATTTCTTAACCCTTCAGGTGTTACATATGCTGCCTCCTGCATTTTATGATTTACTTCGCTTATCACATTCACAACTAATGCAAAGAGTATATAACTCATTGGACATCCCAGTCTTACACCACTCTTCATATATACCTGTTGGCTAAACCAGCTATTTATAAGTATTTTTATTTTATTATTACTTTGTTGAAGGTTGTGCGTCACAGCTGGCAACTCGGCACGTAAAAATCTACTGCCAATCATTAGCGGACCGGAGTTCCGCTGTGCGACCCCTAACCGGGAAAAGCCGAAAGACACAACAACTAACATACATGGTTTCCTAACATTCTCACTTATATATTATAGTCTTTCATTATTAGCCATAAGATTTCACGTCCAATTGTATCAAATGTCTTATGGTCTCCTGTCATGATTTTGGCTTTTACTTTTCTATTCATATCATCATCCACAATTACTCTATCAATGATAATTCTTGACTACCCTTCCCCTTTATACTGTATATACTATCTTCCATAATATTCTCCATTTTAAATTCAAATCTCTTTTGTATTATTTTCATAAAGATCTTATAATCATTCTTATTCAACACTACTGGTTTCCAATTTTTTTAACTGTCTATATTCCTTCTTACATATTCTACTACATCAGTGATTTTCAACCTCTTTCATCTCATGGCACACATACACTAATTACAAAAATCTTGCGGCACACCAAAAATATATTAAACACACCAGCTCAAAATAGGCATTTGTGTACAGCTGAACATTTTTGCTTAGGCATAGAAAAAGCATGCAACATCAACATGCAGAGTTACAGCAATGAATGCTAGAATTTCTCATTGTTCTCACCCCACAGTTATCATTAGAATTTTAAAATTCAAACCTAACATTCAATGCTGCCTGTACTGTATTTATGAAGTTCGCTGTGGAATGTAAACCATTTGTTTCGTTTTTTCCTAAAACACTCAGCAGCTTGAATGCAGCACTTTTAACATTCATTGGTGGTTCTGTGGAACGCAGACACTAAGTACGACAAAAAGTACATGTCGCAAGCTTATAACTTCTACACAATGTAACTATCAATCAGCATTAGACTTGTAATGTGGCGAAATCTAAAGATTCAAAATGGAAGAGTCAAGATTCTAACAGTTCTGACAGTAGTACCTCAGAGGATGAGAGGGAATATAACAGGGTTGGGCCCACATTAACTGAGGCAGGAAAGCAAGAATAGAAAAGGGTACTGATTTTAGCTCTATGCAGTGCAGTGCATTTTGTCTATTTAGCACAGGTGTGGAAATGGCTTGCTCATAGAATCTTGGGGCATATCAGTGTGCCGTGGCATACTGGTTGAAAATCCCTGCACTACATAATTCTTTGTACATAAAACCTTCATTTAAACATTCAATCAAAATAAATTTTTTGCCAATCCCTTAAAATGTTTCTACATTTCATATCCTATTCTAACTGGTCCAGCAGCCAAATATCTATTTACTTGTATTAATACTTTATCTACCTTATTTAAAGAAATCTCATTTTTTAATTCTTTATTCTCTTTTTTGAAGTTTTTTTTTACACTTTCGATGTTTATTCACTACCTTTTGCCTTTAAACATCTCTTTACAAATTGCACTACACTATTCATAATCTTTTCCTTTGTTCTATTTCTCCTTTTACATTTTTTACTTCTCTCCTTTACTAATCTGCTTATGTAACTCTATACTTTTCCTTGTAAAAATATATTTGCTTATATAACAATTCTTGAATTCTCTTTGTAATGTATTTTCTACGAGTACTTTCTAAATCTTCCAGTGTACCACTTTGTTTTTATATTTAAATTTCGCTACTTTTTTCACATATTGCCACTGTAAAAACATTGTTTTCTTAAATATAATCCACTATTCAGAACAATGTTTTATATAAGGTTCTCATTTTATAAACTGCATTACTTATCACTTGCTTAAGTTATTATTAATTAACTAAATTAATTAAATAACTAATTAAGTCATTATTAAGTTCCCTATTTTTATACAGTGGATATAAAAAGTGCACACACCCCTGTTAAAATGCCAGGTTTTTGTGATCTAAAAATAACACCACAATAAATCATTTCAAAACTTTCCCCACCTTTACTGTGACCTATAACATGTACAATACAATTGAAAAACAAAAATGTTAGGGGAAAAAGTATAAAAAAATAAAAAAAACATACAATAAGCTGGTTGCATAAATGTGCACACCCTTATACTAATACTTTGTTGAAGCACCTTTGATTCAATTACAGCATTCAGTCTTCTTGGGTAGGAGTCTATCAGCATGGCACATCTTGACTTGGCAATATTTGCCCATTCGTCCTTGCAAAAGCACTCCAGATCTGTCAGATTGCAAAGGCATCTCTTGTGCGGCCCTCTTCAGGTCATCCCATAGATTTTCTATTGGATTTAGGTCAGGGCTCTGGCTGGGCCATTCCAAAACTTTCCTCTGGTGAAGCCATTCTTTTGTTGATTTGGATGTATGCTTGGGGTCATTGTCATGTTGAAAGGTGAAATTCCTCTTCATCTTTCTAGCAGATGCCTGAAGGTTTGGGGCCAAACGTGACTGGTATTTGGAACTGTTCACAATTCCCTCCACCTCGACTAAAGTCACAGTTCCAGCTGAAGAAAAGCAACTTCAAAGCATGAGACTGCCACCACCATGCTTCACCATGGGGATGGTGTTCTTTTGGTGATGCGAAGTGCTGTTTTTGCACAAAACGTACCTTTTGGAATTGTGGCCAAAAAGTTCAGCCTTGATCTCATCAGACCATAACACATTTTTTTCACATGCTTTTGGGAGACTTTATGTATTGTTTTGCAAATTTTAGCTGGGCTTAGATGTTTTTGTGTGTAAGAGAAGGCTTCCGTCTTACAACCCTACCCCATAGGCCACACACATGGAGAATACAGGAGATTGGTGTCACATGTAAAACATAACCAGTATTTGCCAGAAATTCCTGCAGCTCCTTCCCTGTTGCTGTAAGTCTCTTGGCAGCCTCTTTGACCAGTTTTTGTCTTGGCTTTCCATCAATTTTTGAGGGACACCCAGTTCTTTGCAACTCCATTGTTGTCCCATATTTTCTCCACTTTTTGATGACTGTCTTCACTGTGTTCCATGGTACATCCAATGCTATGGAACTTTTTTGTACCCTTCTCCTGATACCTTTCAACAATGAGATCCCTTAGATGCTTTGTAAGGTCTCTGCAAACCATGTCTTTTGCTGTAGAAGCCAATTGAGTAAATGTCAGGAAAATCCTACTAGGACAGCTGAATTTTACTTCAGGTTAATCACAGTCTCTTTAATTGATGGCAGGTGTGTACCCAAGAAGACTGAATGTTGTAATTAAACCAAAAGGTGCTACAACAAAGTATTAGTTTAAGGGTGTGCACACTTATGCAACCAGCTAATTGCACATTTTTTATTTTTTATATTTTTCCCCTAACAGATTTGTTTGTTTTTCAATTGAATTGTACACTTTATAGGTCACATTAAAGGTGGGAAAAGTTTTGAAATTATTTACTGTAGTCTCATTTTTTATATCACAAAAACCTGGCATTTTAACAGGCTGTGTACACTTTTTATATCCATTGTATATTGTCTTCCTTTATCTCTAACCATACTTCAAGATACAGACTATCCTATTTCAGTTACTCTGCCTTCTCCTATAACTAAACCCTTTGAAACTATAAAATAATCTATTACAAAAGGGATATGTATAGAACTGAAAGTCCATGATTTTTGGACCAAAGTTTTAACTTACCACATCTTATAACTTGAAACATTACAGCATTCCTTTTCTTTTTACAATTGTCTCTTGAAACACAATTATAGTCTCGGTTATTATAATATTCACATTTATCACTACACAGTCTAGATTCTGATGAAATAAGCCTTCCCTTTCTTTACAATAAGTATAGGCATATAATGTGGTATGTCTATATATTTAGTTCCATTTTAAATCTACAATGGTTTATCTTCTGATTTTTGCAAAAATTACATATCTTTATTATATTTCTACAGAATAAGGCTATTCCAAAATCTCTAATTTCGCAAATTCCAGATTATGTATTATACACCATTGCCAAATCCCTATTTTTACTATATTCTTAACACTGCTCACATTTACAGAAAACACTCTAAAATTTCTTTTTTCCTTTTCCTTGGATTCATGATTTCATAAGTTCATAGCCAATTACTAGGCTAGCTTTCTTGATAGACCACAGTAAGTCTAGCCAATTTCCCCCCACAAAGGCGAGAATCAAACACCTTAACCATTATATCAACCACCAATCATTAATTGTATACATTCTTTGTCATCAATTTCCTTTTTCTTTCATACTTATTCCATTAAATTTTCTTTCATCTTTTTACCAGCAGAATTCTTTTCTTCTTTTACTACCTCCCAATTGGTCTTAGTCACTTTTTTCAGAACCTTTTTCTGTGTCTTATTTATTTTTTCCTCGTCTAATTTTTCTTCAGTTTCTACTACTTCTAAAATTACTAATCTTTGCTCATTATCTTTTTTTTTTACTCATATTTTTATTTTTTGCAATCCATCCATAACATTTCAATTCACAGTTTTTGCATCATGTCCCATCTCCCCACAGATATAACATTTCTTTTTTCACAGTTACTTATCAAATGTCCTTTTCTACAAAAAAAAATGTTTTGGGTTGTCCCCAGTATTTTACGACACCCCTATTCCATGTTAGCATGGTTGGTATATGTATATTTTTTTCTCTTTCTATTAAGATGATATTACAATCCCAGCCACAAGTCCATAAGCTCCTTTTATTATAAACTTTTTCAATGCCCGGTACTTCTTTACATAAAGTTTTCAAATGTCCTTTCAAATTCTCTCTTTCTACATCTGTTTGAAAATGTACATTAATTTCCTTTTTTATGTCCCTGTAAAATGCTTTTATCACAAAACTTTCATGGGCTACAGTCCCTTTTTTTTCCATTTTCTTCAAAAAAATTTTTCCATTGAAAACCGGTCTCAAATATAATGTCACAAAATGTCTCTGTTAACTCATTACATCAGAATGACACCTCCAGGTGCATCTGCAGTTAACTCCTACTGATGCTTCTAGGCATCAGTTATTGCTCGCTCATATTTGCGTCAATAATTCTAAAAAGCATGCTAGGTACAAGGTTTTAAAAGATTTCATCTTAAAACTTGCACAATGGCAAACTCAACTGCATTAATATTTGATCCCTATTCTAGTGCAAGTAAATAGGTATTAACTGCCATTTTCATGACATTAAACAGATATTTTCACATTTTTCTAAATATCTCAACAACCAAGTAACAGACAGAACGTCTTAGCCTCATATGAAAGGTCTCAGCTAGATGAATAGAAGGCTGCTGATAGCATTTGTGTAACTTGAATGGTTGGAGTGATTTTGTAAGTTGTTTATAAAATATTACAAATAATAAATACTGTGTTTATTGCGACTTATAAAATTCATTTTAAAGACCAAGAACCTAACGAATACCACCACTGTAAAAATCATTTGTGCTAAAGAGTTTGCCATTTATACTTCGTTCATAACTGCTATGGTTCCAGAGATGTAAACATTTGTTTGAAATGAGAGGACATTAATTTGATTCTGTCAAAAGGCATAGCCTCTGCTCATTGGAAGTTACAGTGCAAACTTCCTGAGCACCACTGGAGTGAATGAGTTAAGAAGAATAAATGCTCTTACTTCATGTGCTTTTACACCCAAAGGAGCTAATAAATTGTCACACACTTCACACCTGTCCATTTCTTTGTCTTCTTTACTTGGAATCCTTACCACGTACTTCCATTTTTCATTTTCTTCTACCTTCTTTTCTGCTACTCCCTTCTGCATTTTACTTTCTCTTCATACATTTTCTTTTATAACTCACCACTGTTCTTCAGGATTGCTTCTGTATCTTCCTTTTGTATTTTCTCCATAATGCTCCCCCAGGAAACATCTCCTTAATTTTCTGGCTTATTCAGCATCACCATTTCTTTAAGTAAATCATCTTGCAACCCTCCTGACTTGACTGGAGGGTTGTAATTATACATCCATCATTTGCTGACTCATTTCCAAACAAGATTTCTTTGAAACATCTCCTAAGAATTCTGCACACATTCTCAGGTCTCAGTACTTGATTTCTCCTCCATTTCTCTTACTTCTCCATCATCTCCTTCTCTCTCCGTCTCCCCATTTCTCTGGGCCATCTCTGTCCCTGGAAAGTAAACAGGAAGTGCTCTTACAAAATGAGTCCCACACATGATGATGAGTAGGGGAAGTTTTACGATGCCTTGGCCAAATTTCACCTAGTAGCATAAATACTACCTCCGGAAAGAAGTTGCTAGCCTAGTGAGACTAACTCGGTCAACAAAGGATAGATAAATAAATAAAATAAATTGCATATAAACTGGTATGCTGAGGACATATAAATTATATTGGACTTCACAGAACTTCTCCAGAGGGCAGCTGTTGGGAAGAATTGAAAAAATGGAAATTAAACCTACAAGAAGTCAGACCCAGAGAAATTAAATAATGAGCTCAGAGGGTCATGGCCTGAAGTATAGTTGCACCAAGAGTGACCTGTCTCATGAAATTGTGGTCCAAGCAACAAGGCTTGTTGAGGGCATTATCCAACAAAGGAGATATGCTGGAAAATAATGGGAGATATTTAAATGTCTGGTGAAGTGGCCTTTACAGCAGCACTTTCCTTCTGGTAGTTTGCTGCTTGATGGCAAAACACAGCAATTTTTAGCAATCTGTTTAGAAAAAATGGTTTGCTTAGCCACTGTAAGCCACTCTCTTTTCATGGAGCAAAGGTGGCCATGTTCTGAAATTCATGAACCCTCCTGATCTGATGGCACACTTCCAAGTCATGAATGTGTCTCTCCCTCTTAAATTCTACTCTGACAAAAAAGTAAGGCAGTTCTCACAAGGAAGCATGGGTTCGTCTTAAGGGACACTGTGAAAGATGTTTGATTCCTTATAGCTAACGGATTCCAGCTCAGAGATCTTTTGCACAGAGACGATTACCAAAAAACAAGGTCTCCCCAGACATGAGCTTTGTAGCATACATCTGAACTGTCCAAAATTATACAGTGTGTCCAAAGTTTAAGATCTTTGGTTTGTTCTTCATAAAATTTGTGGTTTTCTGGCAAATCAGAGAGGACTGCAGTCACTAACCAGTAACACATTTGAGTTTCAGACTTCATATCCTTCAGAAAATGTATGGCAATATAAAGCCTGAGCTTTCTTATTTTTAAAATATGTCCCGATTTTGGCCCCATTTGTCCCCCCCACTATTTTCACTTTGTCCAGATTTCTTGAGCAAAGAAGTTGACAGGCAAGCTTTGTAATCAAAGCAACTTATTCAAAAAGGGAACTTGAAAGTCTGTCACTGAAGTCATTCAAGTCCCAAGGAAGAGAAAGATTCTTCAGTGAAGGCTTTAAACGCAAAATACTTCTGAGGAACTCAACCAGCCTGTGCTGAGAGGCAGCTCTGCTTTCCTAGAACACCACGTATAGAAATATCTGAAACAAGAACTCTGACTAACAACTATGACCCAAATCAAACAGATTCTAATGATACAGAAAGCTAACAGAGCAAAGTGATACACGTCTCAAATTAGATGGAAACAAATGCTTTCCAAAGGAAGAATATTTGACCTCCCAAACCTCTTGTATCAGAGGCACATGGGATATATGCAAATGACCCTTATGAACATCAGGTGTTTCAGCTAATTGGCGATTCTGAATGCCCATGACTTGTTTCATCGTTTTAATGGACAATTTCAGGCCAATAAAGTCAAACCCCACTAGCTGTGGATATGCATATTTCAGCCTTTTTATGACCTCGTCAGCACAGCACAAGCAGAGTGTTTGACTAAGCATAAGAAACTGACTGGTTTTTCAGTGACCTTCTCACTTATTGTTTTAAAATGAAGAATGTTTGGAAAGTAGGAGGTTTTCTGACCATTTTTATTATCTTCATAGCCTGTGCTGAAAGTTCTCACAGGAAGAAATGATCTACTTGAGAAGTCATGTCTTGTGGCAGAGCCAGATGGGGACCCAAAAGCAAAAGCCTGAAACTAGACCTTTCTTTACCACCAGGGAGTAAAAAGTAGAGGTACTAGTCTTTGTTCTCTAACTTTCATGATTAGATATGGGACTTGAGGAAAGGTATACTGGAATTTTACCCCAATCATGACAGGCAGACTGCATTCCTTCTTTCCTTTCCCTGCTGCATCCAGAACAAAAGGAGAGATGCATTTGCTAATGTCATACAAAGTCTGATCAACTAGGCAAATCACATCTGGGTGACTCTGACCAGACAAGATTTCTGATTCTTCAGTTCTACAAGACAGCAGAAGCACCAGGTTAAAAAGACTCCCAACACAATAATTTCTTCTGGAATTTGAACCAAGAAGATGACACCACAAGCCGATGACACACTGCCAAGCCCACATTCCTTATACATAAATGGAAAGGAAATGAACACATGCCATCTTGCCAGTTTCCCACAACATCACCCTCCAAGCTAGAATAAACTTGGAGAACAAATACAACTCTGCCCCCCCCCCCCCCAAAAAAAAAAGACAACTTACAGTCTGCGACATAATCCTGCTCAGGGAATTGGTTGGCACAACCCAACTGAGGCAAGACTGTTTAGAACTTAGGGACTCTTTTTCACTGTACAAACAGGCTTATTCTAAAGGAAGGAGGAAGCAGTGGAAAATAAAGGGAAAAGGGGGAGGGGTGTCATACAGGCCCTCTACTGTAGCCATCATTTGCTTCCTCTTTTGAAGGTCTTCAACTAGACCATGGGAGGACTAACCAAAGAAACCAGTTATAAATGGCTCATCCCTATAATCACAAAGTGGCAGCTTGAGACGCTACATAATGTAGGCATATTGTTCATGAAATAAAGAAAGCTTCAAGAACAGTTCAAAATTACAGTGGGTTACATGAAAGCCCAAGGAAAAAAACTCTGTAAACACTTCTTTCTGGTTCTTTTTCATCTCCAACTTAGCCATGTGACAGCTGTTCAGTGCCTGTTTTACTAGTGAGGACAAAACCTACAAAATGTGAGAGAAACAGCTAAATGACTTAGAATCTTGAGAGCCTTGTCCAAACATTTGCAATTGTTATCAAGATTTTCAGTGTAACTTGAACCAAAGAAACTGTACAGGTATTTGTCTTTGGGTATTTTATCAGGACGTTACTCTTCTGAGCTCAGCTAGGGGCTTGTTAAGGTCATCGTCTTCCTTTCCTGGAAGGTGTGGGGGGGGGGGGGGAGTAGAGCATGGATGCTTTCAGGATGCATGAACAGTGTTCCCTCCTAGAATGACATGACCCAATACTTTCTGCAGGAGAAGCAAAGTTAAACTGATTCTAGGTGAGGACAGAAAGAGGAAATGAGAGGGGGAGGCACAAGATCTACAATCAGTTCATAGTGATCTTGAATAACCTTAAATTATGCTCAAAGAAGAGGTCATTTAGTGGGAATTGAAAGTGAGGGGAAATACAAGTTGTGCAAGTTAAACTTGCCATAAACACCAGATGTTCAAACGATCACTATTGCAGCAGCCTTGGCAATATGGGTTATAGCCCGTTAAGAACATAATGGCCAGTTTCCAAAGCTTCAGGGCACCTTTCATGCACCCAAAGTGTCATGCAGCTTGACATGAACTGACTAAATGACAGCAGAGAGAAGGAGGCTGAGTCCTACAAAGACAATGCCAGGAAAAAAAATGTCCTCAGAAATGACACACACACCAACACACAAGGGAGATGAAGGGAGGGAGGTAGTGGCTATTGCAGTAGTAATCATTTGAACACCAACTTTTATGGAAAGTTTAACTTGCACAACTGTACTGTGCTCATCATATTGACGCCTGCCACAGCAGCCTTCACCAACTACATTTGGAGGTTGAAAGAGAAGGGTCCTAGCAAAGCTTGATCTGCAGCTACAGAATGAATCAGGCTTACAGTGCTTTGTAAAATTATGTACGGAGGGCCGCTACAATCCAACCCTTTCCAAAGAGCCATGGATGAAGCCAAGGACTTAGTAGAGCGAGCCTTGACACTGCCTAGAAAAGCTTTCCTATGGTCAGTATAACAAAAAGGTAATAGCCTTAGACAACCATTTGGAAATGGGCTGTTTTGACACAGGTTGTCTTTCCTTCTTATGCCACAAGAAAGGAACTACTGATCCAAAGTTCTGAAATATAGTTTTGTCAAGATAATAAAGTTCTCTGTGGACATCCAAGGTACGGAGTATCCTTCCTCCCTCATTTTTTAGATTCAGGAAAGAAAGCAGCAAGATGGATAGTCTGGCTTACAGTAAACTCATAACAAAATTTACGCATAAAAGGAAAAGTTCTCAAAGAAACCCTGCACCTATGGAAAAATGAGATGGAGTTGAGTCATCATAGGAGCTTGCAACACGGATAAATATCCTCTTGCAGAGGACAGCGCAATCAGTAATAATGTTTCCATGTTGAGAACTTAAAATTAACCAGGTAAGCTGGTTCAAATGGAGCAAGTGATAGATTTTCTAACACAAAATTAAGATTCCAAGGAGGCTCACCAGTTTTCTTAGAGGTCACTTAAGCAAAACCCTTTTAAAGAACATTTTGATACAAGACCATATTGAAACAAGATCTACTGGCAGACATGCTGAAATGAATAATAAATGGACTTTGAAAGAAGAATAAGAAAGGCCACTGGATAGTAACTCAGACAAATATTGTCAAACTAGAGAACAAGCCTTGAATGAGTGCTGGTTATGCTGTTCGCACCAACTAAAAAAACGTTTTCCATTTGCTAATATGATTTTCTAGCAGCAGGCTTTCTTGCCTCCATTAGTATCTGCTAAACATGCTCAGTATAAAGGTGCCTAAAAGGTATTAAGACCATATCATCCAGGCAGTCAGTTGAAGTCGACTGATGTCAGAGTGCATTAAACATCCCTTGTTCTTGTGGGAATAGATCCAGTCTGCGAGGAAACTTGTGATAAATGCAAATGGCCACTTCCAAAAGAAGGGAGAACTACTGTCACCTGGCCAGAAGGGAGTCCCTACAATGAGCTTGGGGGATTCCTTCTGAATCTTCAGAAGTACCCTGGATATTAATGGAAAGAGGTGGAAAAGCACACAGGAACATTCCTGTCCAAGGAAAAGGAAACCCATCTGCCTTTGAGGCCTTCTTGCCTGGAGTCCTAGAAAAAAATCTTGCCCATTATTCAGAGAGGAGGCAAAGGGGTCTACTTGAAGAACTGTTCACATCCTGAAGACCCCCTGATCTAGTTTCCATTCATAAGGGTATACCCTGGCCCTGTTCAGCTCGTCTGCCACACAATTTTGCTCTGAAGGAATGCAGGATGCCTGTGGATTGAGATTGTGCTGCGATGCTACATCCGGAGTTAACATGGCTAGCCTGCAAAGGGGGGCAGGTATGAACTGGTTTTCCCCTTGCTTGTTGATGTACGACTTGACTGTGGTATTGTCTGTAACTACTTGAAGAGGTTCCAGGGTACAGCGAAGTCATCGCCTTGATAAAGGCAAGCATCTCCTTGATATTTATGTGCTTGTATCTGCCCTTGGTGTCCTACACCCCTTGCAATTTTATCCCACCTGAAACTGCTTCCTAAGCAAAGTCCGAAGCATCTGTGGTGAATGACTGTTTTGGAGAAGGGAGGGAGAAAGGGAGACCTGAATTTAAGGATATCTGATGTCTCCACCATAGGATTTCTCTTCTGACAAACCCCAGCACTAAGATTTGAAACCGTAAAGGGTGTTGGTGCTGGGGCCAAAGAGATTTCAGATACCACGGTATCATTTTCATGTAGAGTCTTGCCAAGGCTATCATGAAATCATAGTGGCCATGAGACCAAAATCCTGAGGTACTACCTCTCAGTGATCAAAGTCCAAGTGGAAAACCTTAGAAATAGATCTAAGCAAAGATTCAACTGAGGTGTCTAGTTGAAATCCCAGGAACACAATCCTGTGCGAAGGAATCAAGAAAGACTTTTTAATGCTCTCTTGGAATCCCAGCTTGCTTGAAAGAGTTCTCTCAACCAAGAAACAGATTCTTGACAGTTTGAAAAAGACTCTGCAAGAGAGAGCAAGTACTCTAAATATGGAAAAGTATATATTACCCTGTAGCCTGCAATAGGCTATTACAGAAGCTAGACACTTTGTAAACCGACTTGGTATGGTGGACAGTACACATAGTAAGACACAGAACTAATCAGGCTTTTTTATTACTGGATCACATTAAGAAATGTCTAAAGGCTGGATGAAAAGATGCTTATCACATCCCTTTTAAGTCTAGTAACAAGGAAGTCACATCATTTTAAATTTGAGTACTCATCACAAATGGGTTTAGGAAAGAGAGATCCAAGAACAGGTCTCCAAGGATTTTCTTTCTTTGGTACTAGGAACATCCTTTCATAAAACCTCTCCCCAATGGGAAGGAGGAACTGGTTCTAACACTGCTTGGCTTAGCATGTGATGAAGAACCACTGGAAACAAGAGTTTGATCTTTAACCTTGATGAATGTTTCAGATAAATGGATTCTGAAAATCACTTTGTTGCCAAAGAGAAAATAGAAATTCAGACTTTTTGGAAGAAAAGAAAAAAGGGGCCAAAGTGTGTGTGTGTATGTGTGTGTATATGTGTGTGTGTACATATGTGTGTGTGTGTGTGTGTGTGTGTGTGTGTATATGTGCGTGAACGAATGTGCGCATGTGCGTGTGTGTGGGGGGGCTTACAAGGTCTCTTGAAAAGTTATTCAGACTGGTTTGACTGTCCTTGGTTTTGGGACTTCTTTTTGGAACCCCTTTGTCATTTTTTTCTTAATGTACTTACCTGTATTTTGTTGAGACTATTTATTCTGTTAATTTTGCCAAAATTGACTGAGGAAATAGAAAATTCCTTGCAACAACTGCAAACAATGAATGACCTGTTCAACAGAAGAAACTAAGTTACTTAAAGCAGACTTTTTTCTCACAAGAGGAAACTGCAGATAAACATTCTTTGTACTTTCACAATTTGTCAGAACAAACTAACACATGAGCCTCACAATTCAAAATTCTGAAAATCACTTTTCTCCCCATACCTATCAATTTTCCCATCCCTATCTGAAATTGCAGGATTGGAATTAATCAAGTGCTCAGCAGCAGTAGGACCACCTAAAGCTACAGCTTCTGGGTCAGGTTTGGGAGTAGTGTATAAAAATTTAACTGTGGACAGTCATAAATCCTAAAAAGAAGTTATGTACTCACCATAACGTTCCATCGGAGTAGTTCTACTTCATTTGTCTTCAACCTGTGGGTACCGGATCCATATCGGATCCGAGCCGGCAATTTCTCTAGCATCTGCTCCAAGCTCCTCCACTTACCCATAAAACACCACCACTACTTTCCAACCCCCAGATTGAGTTTACTGCAACTTACACTGAGAACCCGACCTCAAAAAACACCTTACACACCTAAAATCAGCCAAAAAGGCTATCCATATGGCCAGGGGGAAGGAAGTTGGGACGGTTGAAGACAAATGAAGTAGAACTACTCAGATGGAATGTTATGGTGAGGACATAACTTCTTTATCTGAAGTAGTTTACTTCATTTGATCTTCAACCTGTGGGACAGATTCCCCATCTACTAAATACCTGGCTGGCCCTCATGGAAGGATATTCCGGAGCACCATGGAACCAAAGGATACTCTCCTTCGAGAAATCAAATCCAATTTATAATGAGAAATAAAGGTATGAGGTGAGGGCCAAGTAGCTGCAGAACAAATGTCATCCAGTGAGACTCTCAACCAAAGGCCATAGAAGTAGCCATGGACCTAGTCGAGTGAGCTTTCACCTGACCCGGAGGAGACAAACCTCCATCCTTGTAGATCTGAAGGATACAGAAGAAGATCCACCTAGCAATAGTAATCTTCGAGATAGGTTTACCCAAAAAGGGTTTAGAAAAGGAAAAGGACACAAACAAACAATTGATCAGATTTGCAAAAGGTTCTAGTCCTGTGTAAACAGAATCGTAATGGTCTATGAACATCCAACAAGTGTAGCCTGTAGTTTTGTTAGCAAAATTTGGGAAGAAAACAGGTAAATTGATGGTTGGGTTGATGTTAACCTGTGATGCAATGTTTGGGAGAAAGATGGACTGGTGTGAATGGAAACCCTGTCTTTATGGAAAATCATGTATGGAACTTTACAGACAACACTTGCGGTTCTGAAACCCTCTTAGTGTTAGCCACTAGAAATGCTGTCTTCCAAGACAAAAACTTAAGATCTGTGGATGCTGCAGGTTCAAATGGTGGAGCAACCAACACTTGAAGAACCATAGTAAGGTCCCATGGAGGAATGGGATCTTTGACCGGAAGACGTAAGATGAAGGTACCTTTAATAAGAGATTTACACAATCTGGAAGAGAAGAAGCAGAATTCTCGCCCACATGAAAATGAGAAATGGCAGCTAGTTGAATCTTGATTGTAGAAGTGCTAGCTCCTTGTTAAAAAATATTTGCCAGAAAATCCAGAATAGCTGAAACAGGTGCCGTGAAGGGGTCTGAACTCCATGGAGAAGCCCAAAAGGAGAAATGTTTCCATTTGCTACGATAGACCTTCCTGGTGGACGACTTATGAGCTGCCACCAGAATAGACCTGAAGACAATCCAGGAGTCCTAGCAATTAAGGGAACTGGAGCAGCCAAGCCGTGAGCTTCAAACTTTCCAGACTTGGATAAGGGACCCTTGAGGGGTGTGAAATGAGATCCTGAATGGGATCCAAGATCGAGCCAGAAGATGAGACTAAAGGAAGGGAAACCACACCTGGCGAGGCCAAAATGGGGCAATGAGGATCACTTTGTTCCCCAGTTGGCAAGCTTTCTGTAGAAACCTCATAATATGGGGTAGAGGAGGATAAGCATACAGAAGACCAGGAGGCCAAGCATGGACTAGAGCATCACTGGGGGAATCCCCCGGCTGGGGATTCACAGTGAAGAACTCACTGCACTTAGCGTTGGAAGGAGATGCGAAGAGATTGCAGCAAGGCCAACCCCACTCTAGAAAGATCTGCTCCGCTAATGAAGGATTCAGAGACCACTTGTAAGGCAAAAGAATAGTCCGACTTAGTCTGTCCGCTAGAATGTTGGGCCGTCCCGGAATGTGCATTGCTATCAGAAAACAACCAGTGGAGATTGCCCCTTCCCAAACTCTCATAGCCTCACGACAAAGGGGTAAGATCTGGTCCCTCCCTGTTTGTTGATATACCAGACCACTGACATGTTGTCTGTTTGAACTGCAATGGTTCCCAGAGGTAAAAAGGCATGAAGGGCATGCAACGCCAAAAGGACCACTCTCATCTCCAGAACATTTATATGCAAACTGGTCTCGACAGGGGACCACAGGCCTTGGACTATCCTTCCCGAACAATGCCCCCCCCACCCAAGTTGGGAGGCATCTGTGGTCACTGTGGCTTGGACAGGAGCTGGAACAAAAGGTAGTCCCTCCAGAATTTCCAGAGAATGCATCCACCAAAGAAGGGATGACCTGCAGACTTGGCTGAGGTGTACTGGCTGGAACAATGGAAGATCCAACAGGGACCATTGCACCGCTAGAGTCCACTGTGGTACCCGCATATGTAATTGAGCACACAGAAGAAGTGTTACGGTCGCCGCCATAGAACCTAGGGGCCTCAAAACCGATTCTGCTAAGGGAAGGTGAGAACAGTAGATGAAGGTAACCTGCATCCTTAGATTTCGAACTCTCTTTGTGGTCAGGAAGATTTTTGTCTGTAGTGTGTCTATCCGTTCCCCTATGTTTTCTATCACCTGGACAGGATTCAGAAGAGATTTGATTGCATTGATTGTAATCCCTACGTGGAGTGCAAGCTTCAGGAAATAATCTCTGGTCTGAAAAAGTAGACGCTTGGTGGGAACACTAAGGAGCCAATAGCCCAGGTAAGGGAAGACCTGAATCCCCTGAAGCCTCAGGTGAGCCGCTACTACTGCCCATCACTTCGGTGAACACCATGAGGGCTGTGGTGAGACCAAAGGGTAGGGCTCGAAATTGGTAATGACTGGCTCCTAGCCGGAAGTGGAAGAACCTCCTGGAGCTTCTGTGCATCTTTATGTGATAGCAAGCATCCTGGAGGTCAAACAAGCACATCCAGTCGCTCTCTTGCGGGTATGGCATGATCGACTACACTGACCATCCAGAACTTTTCTTTGGCAACTGACAGGTTCAGAGTAGATAGGTCCAGAATGGGCCTTACGTCCCCCATTTTCTTTGGCACCCACAAGAAAGTACAGTTTTGTACCTATCATAAATGTAGATGTCCGATAGGCATGCATCTGCAGTCCTTACAAATGGGTTGTCCTGTCGTCAGGCAGCCCTTCGGTCGGCCGGATTCCAAAGTCTGGGTCTGGCCTCGGCTGGTGTCGCACTTCACACGACGTCATAGCGGCAGTTCTTCGGGTATAAAGGCATCAGCCGACGCCATTTTCCTCAGTGTTTCTTGCCCCAGATGCCAGGTGCCCTCTAGGAAGGCTAAATTTGGATAAATGCAAATGGTTCCAAATAGTAGAGAGCAAACAAAAAATAAGCATGTATGTACATATATACAACAAATACACCATAATAGATTCCCCCAGCTAGCTACAAGATGGGCAAATACCCTAGGAGTACCACAGAGGGGAAGGAGGGTGGGTAATCCTGACTGCAGATGCATGCCTATCGGACATCTACATTTATGGTAGGTACAAAACTGTACTATGTCCTTCAAGGATGCATCTGCAGTCCTTACAAATGGGTAGAATACCATAGCCAAACTGGGGGAGGAGGAGAAATATGATTATGGTGTAGTTAAGATCCCTTGTAAAACAGCAGTGGCAAAACCTGCCCGGGATCTGGAGTATAAAGGTAAATTATAATGCTTGGCAAATGTATGCACGGAGCTCCAAGTAGCAGCCTCTAAAATGTCTTTGGTAGCCACTCCTCGTAAAAAAGCTGTGGTAGTGGCTGTAGCCCTTGTAGAGTGAGGCCTGATGTTTTCTGGAGTTTTCTTCCCATGGTAGGAGTAACAAAATCTAATGCAATTTCCTATCCACTTAGAGATTGTCTGTTTTGAAATTGCTTTTCCTTCCATTCCTGTTGCATATGCTACCAGTAGCTGGTCAGTTTTTCTGTTGCTCTTGGTCCTGTCCAGGTAGTAACGTAATTGTCTATGTACATCCAAGGTATGCAACAGCCTTTCTCCCCTGTTCTGTGGGTTGGGGAAGAATGTAGGTAGGTGGATAGCTTGATTTAAAGATACCCTGGAGACCACCTTTGGCATAAAAGTAGGATTAGTTCTCATGGACACTCTATCTTGATGGAAGATCAGGAAGGGCTGTACTGCCATTAATGCCTGTAGCTCAGATACCCTTCTTGCTGAAGTGATTGCAAGCAGGAAAGCAGTTTTCCATGATAAGTATTGTAATTCTGCTGTTGCTGCTGGTTCGAAAGGAGGTAGTGTCAACTTCTCTAGCACAAAGTTCAAGTCCCATGCTGGCAATGGTGGCTTCCTAGGTGGTTTTACATTTTTAATTCCTCTCAGAAACTGCCTGAGCAGAGGATGTGAGAAGACTGGAGGATCCAAGTTGTATTCTGCTGAAATGGCTGATGCATGAATCTTAATGGAGGAATAGGACAGGCCGTTGTGGAAGAGCTCTGCCAAGTATTCCAGGATGTTAGCTATGTTTACCAGTGACACATTCTCTCCTTTTGCTGTACTCCAAATGAGATATCTTTTCCATTTTGCTGAATAATTTTTTTCTTGTTGAGGGTCTGCGAGCCTCCAAGATAATGTCTTTAACCCTTTGATGTCTTTAACCCTTTGAGATAAATCTGGGTTATTTGGTCTTATGCAATGTTCCAGGCAGCCAGCTACAGTGTTTTCAGGTTTGGATGCAAGGTTTTGAAGTTGTTCTGTGTTAACAGTAAGGGAACTAGGGGCAGAGGCCATATTTGTTCCCGAGACATGCTCCTCAGTAATGGGTACCAATGTTGTCTTGGCCAGTCTGGAGCTATCAGGATGATCCTTGGACGGTCTTCTTTGATCTTCAATAGCACCTTGTGCATCAAAGGAAGAGGTGGGAATGCATATGCTGTCAGGTTTTTCCAACTGAAAGATAGGGAGTCCACTTTCCAAGCAAGTGGGTGGTACGTCCTTGTGCAGAATTTTTTCAGTTGGTGATTGTGTGGGGATGCAAACAAGTCTATTTCTGGTAGTCCCCATTTCCTCGTAATGGTCTTGAAGATGTCCGGATGCAGCATCCATTCGTGGGCATCCGTGGCAGTTCTGCTTAGGATGTCTGCTAGTATATTTTCTTTTCCTGGCACAAAAATTGCTTGTAACTGAATGTTGAAGCTCAGGGCCACATTCCAGAGGTCCATTGCCATCCGGCATAGAGGGTATGAATGTGTGCCTCCCTGTTGATGTACCACATAACTGTGGTGTTGTCCGTCCTTATCAGCAGTTGGCCCTGTCGAAGAAATGGTCTGAATGCCTGAATTGCCAGTTTTACTGCCAGCATTTACTTTTGATTTATGTGTAGGTGCAGCTGGTCTTGAGTCCATAAGCCTTGTATGCACTTGTCCAGCATGTGTGCCCCCCAACCGAGGTCTGAGGCGTCCGTTGTGATGGTCTGGCTTGGTTGAGTGCTGTGGAAGGGCAGTCCCTTGTTTGTTTGACAGGCCTGAGCCCACCATTGGAATTCTTGCTTCAGGCATGGAATTATCGGAATTTGGGTTTCTAGGCTGTGCTTGTGCTGAGACCATAAATTCCTTAGGTACCATTGCAACTTTCTCATATGCAGTCTGGCATGTGGAATCAATATTATGCAGGATGCCATGTAACCCAGGGCTTGCAGGACTTTCCTTGCTGTTAGCTGGTTCTGCTTTGTTAATGCCATGAAGTAGAGAGGGAGTTGCTCCTGTTTTTCCACTGTCAGGAATGCCATTTGTTTTGATGTGTCCAGATCTGCACCCAAGAAGGTTATCCTTTGGGATGGTATCAGCCTTGACTTTTTTATATTGACTGTGGATCCCAGGGCTTGTAGTAGATGAATGACCCTTTGCAAATCTTTTGTTAATTTGTTTTTGTTGTCCGCTTGTAACAGGCAGTCGTCCAGGTAAGGGTAAATTTGAATTCCCTGAAGCCTGCAATGAGCAATTACTGATACCAGGCATTTCGTGAATACTCTGGGCGCAGTAGATAAGCCAAAGGGCAATGCTGAGAATTGATAATGCTCTGATCCTGCAAGAAATCTGAGATATCTTCTGCAATTTGGTCGTATGGGGACGTGCAGGTATGCCTCCTTGAGATCTAGAGTTACCAGCCAAGACTCCTTGCCCAGCATGGGAAGAAGCTGCTGTAGGGTCAGCATTTTGAATTTTGGAACAATGAGGTATGTGTTTAAAGCGGACAGGTCGAGAATAGGCCTCCATTGGTTTTCTTTTCTTGGTACCAGGAAAAGTCTGGAGTAAAATCCTTGTCCTTGTTCCATAGATGGTACCCTTTCTACAGCTCTCATCCTTAGTAAGTGAGTTATTTGTTCTAGAGCTTCTGTCTTCTGATTTGGAGGTAGGTTTGGCATTCCTCTCTTCCTGGAAGTGAAACCTGTAACCTTGGTCTATTGTCTGTAAAATCCATTTGTCTCCTGTGATGTAATGCCAGTTTACTGAAAATAAGGCTAGCTTCCCGCCTAAGGGTGCCTCTAGTTGTTTCCTGGTCGGCAGTGCCAGAGCCAAGTCACTGTGATTGTCCTGTGGCAGCAGTGGTGGTGGCTGGATCTGTGGCTGTACCTCGCTGGTTGTTAGCCTGCCACTGACGTCCCCTGTAGGCACCTCTGGATTGACCCCTGCCTCTTGAGCATCTATTCCTGCCTCTCGGAGCTCTGGAGGTGTCTGGAAAGGACCAATTCTTGGAAGGCCAGTTCCTGCTAAACCTTGGAGGCTGGACCTGCAAGAAATCCTTGACTGTCTGAACAGATTTTGCTTTCTCTTCCACCTTCTTCAGCACCTGCTGTGCAGGGGAGCCAAACAAATTGAGCTTATCCATGGGAGCATCTAGGAGCTTTGATTTAACATGGTCTGGTAAGGCCTGTTCTTTTAACCATGCATGTCTTCTGATCACTGTGCCAGTCATGGCTGATCTAAAGGAAGCCTCCAGTGCATCATAGCCGCATTTTAAGGAATGATTACTGACCTGCTGAATGTTATGCACCATTTCCTGTACAGATTTTTTGTCTAATGGTTCATCCGAGGACAGTTTTTTAGTTAACTGGTCTAACATAAATTCCTGATACTGAATCATGTGGAATTGACAGTTCAAGGCCCTAGCTGAAAGAGTAGCAGAAGTGTAAACTTTTTTACCCCATCTCTCTAAGGCCCTAGATTCCCTTTCAGAGGGGAGGGGGTTTTCGGTAGAGGTAGCTGCTACAGCCTTGGGTCCCTGGGAGATAGTTTCGGGATCTGCGAAAGGGGCCTTATACAAATGATAATGTGTGTCCGGAACCCTGTAGTACCTATCGGGCTTAGCAGGGGCCGGAGGAAGAGAATCAGGAGCAGTACAAGCATCATTAAAAGCATCATCCACAACAGTAAGTACTGGAGGAATGGCTAAAGGCCTATGCTGTGGCAAATGCAAAAAGGTTCTAAGCCTTTTCCTACAGTCTGAAAAATCCTGGCCCTGCCATTGAAATTGTTCCCTCATAGCATGCAAGGTTTCCCCAAAAGAAAATTCCTCAGGCGGAGAGGCAGAAGGAATGGACTCTTCTGCATCAGAGTCCTCATAAGGAGAAAAAGGGGCCTCTGGGTCTGAATTATCTGATTCATCAGAGGAGCCATCTGAAGAAACTGGCTCAGGGGGCTCTACTCTAGTCCTCTTCTCTGGAGGTGGGTGAGAGGCCCTGTCTGGATGAGGTTGGGATCCCCGGATCAAAGAAATGAGATCCTCTGCTAGACTAAGCATTTGTGAACTAGAACTGGGCCTGTGAGAGGGGGTCTTAGCAGGCACAGTTTTGGTAGTTTTACCTGCTTTAGCCCTGGCAAAGGCCTTAATCGACATGGATGCAGGAGGCCTAGCAGCTCCACGTGCAGGGGTAGAAATATCCAAAGGGATAGTATCTGATAAATCCTGTGAACCTGCAGGAGCAGGTGGGATTTCAGTAGCAGATTCAGCCAAGCTGGATGAGGCCTCGGTAAGTGGCAAGCTTTCGGCCGAAGGAAGAACCGTGGACTCGGTTTCAGCCGAAACAGAGACACTCGTGGTTGGCTTAACTGCGGTTTCGGCCGAAACCGCGGACCGCGAGTGTCGGTCCGTTTCCTTGCGTTTTTTAGAAATTTGCGTAGTCGGAGGATCCGACGGCATAATGTAAGCAAAAGCGGAGCCGAAAAACTCTTCGGCAAATTCAGACCGACGTCTAAGCGTACGTCGGTTGAAAGAAGCACAGGCTAGACAAGCTGCTACGTCGTGGTCTGGGCCTAAGCAAGGTAAGCAGTAAGAGTGGAAATCTTTATGAGGTATTTGTTTCCCACAATTTAAACAGTTATTCACTTTTTCTGACATCGGCTGAGGCAAGAAAGAGTCCCCAATGGGGTACTTAGCTTTTTAGAAGTCTTCGGTACTTGTAGTAGTAATCTCTGGTTCTGACCGACCGGCACTTGCGAACAGCTTCTGCTTCGGGCGCCACGCGGCAAGAAAGACTGGGGAAAATGGCATCGGCTGATGCCTTTATACCCGAAGAACTGCCGCTATGACGTCGGGTGAAGTGCGACACCAGCCGAGGCCAGACCCAGACTTTGGAATCCGGCCGACCGAAGGGCTGCCTGACGACAGGACAACCCATTTGTAAGGACGGCAGATGCATCCTTGAAGGACATCCTGGAGTAGATGCCCGAGCCAGACCGATCTGGGGGGACGGGTTCGATGGTTAGTTTCTCTAGTAGCTTGGAGATTTCTAGTACTGCTGCCTCCCTTTGCACGGGTGGTATATCCAGGAGGTGTTTAGAGAGGTTTGGGAGGAACCACAAACAGGATTGAGTATCCACTGGAAATTATCTGAAGCACCCAACGGTCTAATGATATGAACTCCCATGCCGTCAGGTACAACGAAAGATGACCCCGACTGCCTCCAAAGCAGAGCAGTCGGGCAACCCCTCAGGGTTGCTGCATGGGCCTGTTAAAGAAAGGTTCTCGAGACCCAAAATTCCTCAGACCCTCTCTGCCTCTGGGCCAGCGTCTATCCTTTCTTCCTCTGCCTCTAGGGGAAGAAGAGCCCTAAGTGTCCCAGGAATTCTGAGACTTCCAGAACCACATCTTCTTTTGCCCTCGCTGATTCTAGGAAAAGAATGTTTGAGGGTTCGAGAAGCAGATTCTGATGGTAGACCGTGTCTTCCCATCTTTCTCACTCCGGACCAAGGTGTCTCAAGACAGTCTTACCAAAGAGGGTAGAACCGTCATAAGGGGCGTTTGCAAAAGATGCCTTGAAGGGTTTCGTAAACTGACATAATCTGAGCCAGGCATTATGCCTCATGGACATGCCGGACCCAGCTGGCCTAGCTGCTCCTTCAGTAGCATGTGAGAGGAGTCGCATGGACATGTTTGAAACTACTGTCAAAGTAGCCATCCTTGCAGAGAACGTTCACTCCTGCGACATGGACTTTGGGGGAGACTCAGCCAGTTCCTTAACCAGGTCGCGCTGTAGTCTAGTAATGTGGGCCAGATAGTTCAGTGCCATGATGGAAAAGGTCACCGACGCAAAAACCTGCTTCCTTAGGCGGTCCATCATCCTAGATACACGGTCAGAGGGATGAACAGAGGAACTCTCCTGGGCTAGTTCCTTTTTGGTGGCTGCTGCTACCACCACAGCGTCTACAGGAGACCCTTTATTCCATGCTGGTCTGCCTGTGGGGAGGGGGGGGGGCTCAAAATTTTGTCTGGGCATTTGGGGATTGGTTCCACAGTGTCCGGCTCCTTCCAAGTGCAGGAGGTAACCAAGTCCACCAAGGGATCTGCGGGAGGAACACCCAGGAAGTAGTCGGGCCCATGTTGAAAGGCTTCAGGAACACGGATTCATCCGAGGAAGGTTTTGGTGTGGACCAACCTCCCCGCTGGTGTAAAATTTCCATGATGTCTCTGAAGCAGACATCCTCAGTTGGTTATCTGGGGGAACCTTCCCCGTCATCCAAATCCGTGTCCTCAGTGAGGGACTCGGGGAAGTCCAAGTGCCTCCTCTTGCACGTATGCTTGCAAGGTACATCTCCAGGGGGAACACGCAAGCCATTTGTTCCTCAGGGGGAACCGCCCGAGGCTCCTCGAGCATGGGCTGTCCCTCAGGTAAAATGATGGGATTCACACACAAAGCAGAGGGTGTCGGGGCCGAGTCCGAAGATAGAGTCAAGGGCCTCGATCCAGTGTACAGAAAGTACAGTTTTGTACCTACCATAAATGTAGATGTTCGAGTGCTCACACTGCTGCAGTCATCACACTTGGGTTATCCTGCCGTCAGGTGGTCCCGCAGTCGGCCAGAGTTCCAAAGTCTTGGTCCAGCGTCGGTTTCTGTCGCTTCTTCCCTGACGTCAGTGTGCCAGGGGTATATAAGATGCATCCAACACCATTTTCTTCAGTTTTTCTTGCCCCAGATGTCAGGCGCCCCCAAGTGGGTATGCAATACATATTGCTAATCAAAAATATACATATAACATAAAAACAATACCTTCAGTTACCAGCAAATACACCCCAAAAGTTGTATAGGATAGAAGGGTATAGATATGTCCAGCTAGTTCAGAGGGGATGGAGGGAGGGTAACCTGGACTGCAGCAGTGTGAACACTTGAACATCTACATTTATGGTAGGTACAACACTGTACTATGTTCATCGTGTTACACTGCTGCAGTCATCACACTTGGGTTGAATCCCAAAGCTAAGTTTGGGTGGCTGGTCTATAAAGAGTTAGGATTGGCTAAGAGGCCCTGCAGAACTGCAGTGGCAAATCCTGCTCTGGATTTAGAGTAAAGAGGCAGGTGGTAATGCTTGGTGAAGGTGTGCACTGAACGCCAAGTTGCAGCCTCCAAAATTTCCTTGGTAGGTACTCCTCTGAGAAAGGCTACTGAAGTGGCTGTGGCCCTAGTGGAATGAGGCCTAATGTTATTAGGGACTGATTTTCCATGCTGTGTGTAGCAGTACCAAATACAGTGTCCTATCCATTTGGATATAGTCTGCTTTGAGATAGCCTTGCCTTGTGATCCTGCAGCATATGCTACAAACAGTTGCTCAGTTTTCCTGAAAGCTTTTGTTTTGTCCAAGTAGAAGCGTAGCTGCCTGTGTATGTCCAAAGAATGCAGAAGTTTCTCCCCTTTATTTTGGGGGTTTGGATAAAAAGTAGGCAAATGGATGGTTTGGTGAAGAGCCAAACTAGATACCACCTTTGGCATGAAGGTAGGGTTTGTCCTTAAAGATACCCTATCCTGATGAAAAATTATTAAAAGGTTCCACTGCCATTAATGCCTGTAGCTCTGAGACTCTTCGTGCTGAAGTTACTGCCAGGAGCAGAGCTGTTTTCCATGATAAAAATTTTAGATCGGCTGTATTGGCTGGCTCAAAAGGTGGTAGGGTCAGTTTTTCCAAAACGAAATTGAGGGCCCAAGTTGGTGTTGGTGCTCTCCGGGGCGGTCTTATGTTTTTAGCCCCTCTGAGGTACTGCTTTAGCAAGGGATGAGAGAATAAAGGAGGATCCGTGTTGTAATGTGCAGAAATGGCAGAGGCATGAATATTAATTGATGAAAAGGATAAGCCTCTGTCCAGCATCTCAGTTAAGTATTGTAAAATCTGAGGAATGTTTGGAACAAGAGGGTCAAGGCTGTGAGCCTGGTTCCAGGCGCATAATCTCTTCCATTTTTCTGCGTAAGCTTTCCTGGTGCTAGGCCTCCTGGCCTCCAAAATGACATCCATAACAGCTTTAGAGAGAGGTGTTGCCAGTTTGACTAAAGTATCTGCCATGCAGCCAGGTTTAAGGTTTTAAGCTGACCGTGCAGGATCTGATTGTTTTGTTGAGTCAGAAGGTGTGGAATTTGGGGCAAAATCCACGGTGGGCCCTGAGCCAAGTTCCTTAAGATAGGGTACCAGTGCTGACATGGCCAGTCTGGAGCAATCAGGATCATCTGTGGTTTTTCTTGTCTGGCTTTTAGGAGTACCTTTGAAAGGAGAGGCAGTGGTGGGAAGGCATTGACTTTTAGGTTTTTCCAGCTGAACAGAAGAGCATCCACTTTCCATGCTTGTTTGTAATAAGTCCTTGTGCAGAATTTTTGTAGTTGGCAATTCAGAGGGGAGGCAAATAGATCTATGTCTGGGCATCCCCATTTTTGTGTTATCATGCTGAAGATTTGTGGGTTCAATTTCCATTTGTGAGGGTCCATGATATTTCTGCTTAGGTCGTCTGCCAGAGTATTTTTCTTTCCTGGCAGGAACTGTGCTTGCAGGTGAACTTGGTACGTTAGAGCTGTGTTCCACAAGGTCATGGCCTGCCTGCATAGGGGATAAGAGTGAGTGCCCCCTTGTTTGTTTATGTACCACATTAGTGTGGTGTTGTCTGTCTTTAGTAATAGTTGACCTGGGTGTAGAAGGTCCTTGAAAGCTGTTAGGGCATTTTGAACAGCCAACATCTCTTTTTGATTGATGTGAAGATGCATCTGATCTGTTGTCCACTTGCCCTGAATGCATGTTCCTGCCATGTGTGCTCCCCAGGCTTAATCCGAAGCATCTGTTAGAGTTTGCCTGGCTGTGGGCTGGGTAAAAGGCTGACCCTTGTTTAGGTGACATGCCTGTGCCCACCATCAAAACTCCTGTTGTAGGCAGGGAATTATTGGAATTACTGCTTCTAGACTGTGAGAATGCTGAGTCCAAACACTTTTTAGGTACCATTGTAATTTCCTCATATGCAGTCTGGCATATGGTATTAGCAGTATGCAGGATGCCATGAATCCCAGGGCCTGCAGAATTTTTCTTGCAGGGAGATGGGACGTTTTTGCCAGTAGTTGAAAATATTGAGTTAGTTGCACTTGTTTGTTTGGCGTGAGGTAAGCCATCTGGGCCGCTGTATTTAAGCTGGCACCCAGGAATGTAATCTGTTGTGAGGGCACTAGTTTTGACTTCTTTTCATTTACTGTGTACCCTAGAGAAATTATCAACCTTTTCACAAACGCCAGATGCTGTAGAAGAATGTCCTTTGTCTCTGCTTGAATGAGGCAGTCGTCCAGGTATGGATATATTTGAATTCCTTTTTGTCTGCAAAATGCACTTACTGGTGCCAGACACTTTGTGAAGACTCTGGGCGCAGTAGATAAGCCAAAGTGCAGTGCAGAGAATTGGTAGTGCATTGTACCAGCTTTGAATCGGAGGTATCTTCTGCAATTTTGTCTAATAGGGACATGCAGGTATGCCTCTTTGTGGTCCAGAGTAACAAGCCAAGCCTTCTTTCCCAGCATGGATAGAAGCTGCTGTAATGTCAACACATTGAATTTCGGAATATCCAGGTAAGTATTCAGAATTGAAAGGTCCAGTAGAGGCCTCCAGGCTTTGTCCTTTCTGGGGACCAGGAAGAGTCTTGAGTACAATCCTTGTCCTTGCTCCTGTTGTGGTACTTTTTGTATAGCTCTCATGTCCATGAGGGCTGAAATTTGTTTTTGTGCCTCTGCCCATTGATTTTGTGGCAAGTCTGGCATTCTTTTTAGCTTTGGTAAAGTATGGAAGTGGAATCTGTAACCTTGAGACACAATATTCAGGACCCATTTGTCATGGGTGATTGTTTGCCTGTTTTGAGAAAAAAGTGCTAGTTTTCCCCCTAAGGGGGCTTCCAGAAGGGACGTGCTTGGCATGAAGGAAAGTCATTGTGACTGTTTCCTGTAAGGTTGAGACTTGTCCTCACCTCCTTTTGGGGTTGAGGTGCCCCACTGTCACCTGTTTGAGCCTTGGGGTTGAGATCTGCCTCTTTGGCGTCTGTACCTGCCTCTCTGTGGCCTGTCTGACACTAGAAAGGACCAATTTTTTGCTGGCCAATTTCTGCTAAACCAAGGTGGCTGTACCTGTAAGAAATCCTTGACTGTTTGCATAGATTTAGCTTTATCCTCCATTTTCTTTAACACCTCTTCTGTCTTAACACCAAACAAGGTATCATGTTGTAAAGGAGCATCCAATAACTTTGACTTAACATGTTCAGGTAAACTCTGTTCTTTTAACCAAGCATGTCTTCGAATAACAGAACCTGTAACTGCGGCTCTACAAGAGGCCTCTAAAGAATCAAAACCACATTGCAGAGTATGTTTTCCCACCTGTTCAACTGCATGCAATAAATCTTGCATTTCTTTACAATCAGGAGCTTCTGAGCTAGCAAGCATTTTCTGTTTTAACTGAGCCATTAAATATTGTTGGTACTTAAGCATGTGAAACTGGCAATTTAAAGCTCTTACTGCTAAAGTTGCAGACATTTATACTTTCTTCCCCCATCTATCCAAAGCTCTGGAATCTCTGTCAGAGGGTACTGGATTTTTTGCAATGGAAGCCTTAACCCCTTTTGGACCATGGGAAATAGTTTCTGGATCAGCAGAAGGGTTTTTGTATAGAAACTTGTGAGAGTCAGGGATTCTATAATACCTATCTGGCTTGGCTGGAGCAGGGGGCAAAGAGTCAGGAGATCAGCTGGATTCAGAGAACACATCATCCACAATGTCTAGTACAGGCGGAATAGCCAGGGGCCTGTGCTGAGGCAATAAGAGGAAATCCCTGAGCCTTTTCTTGGATTCTGAGTATTCCTGACTTTCCCAATGGAAATGTTCCCTCATGGTATGTAAAGTTTCCCCAAAAGAGTAATCCTCAGGAGGAGAGGCTGAAGGAATAGATTCCTCAGCATCAGAGTCCTCATAGGAGGGTAAAGAGTATCCCTGGTCTGAAGAGGAATCAGAGGAAATGGAAACCTGATCAGAGGAGTCATAGTCTGTAACCTGCCTAGGCCTTTTCTCAGGAGGGGGATGGGAACCCCTGATTAGAGTAATGAGGTCTTCGGCCATTTTAAGCATCTGTTTCTTAGGCATGGAGGACTGTCCAGGAGAATGCTGTACTTGTTTTTTTATCTTTAATGGTACCTTTGTCTTGGTTGTTGATTTAATGGCAAATTGTGAAGGTCTGAAAACACCCTCAGAAGCCGGTGCCTGCTCAGCGGCTCCGGACCCATCTGAGGGATTAGTTTCCATAGGCCCAATACCTTGAGTTTGCAGAGGCCTAGTTGTCTCCACGTGGGAGTCAGAGGCGGCCTGTGGCTCTGAGGTAGCGGGTGTCAGGGGCTGCAAAAATGCCTCACTGAGAACCGGCGACTGGCCTAGAAGAGGTTTTGTCGGTTTTGGACCTCGGATAACTGTCTCCTTCCTTGTCTCTGCGTTTTTTCGGAATTGCAGTCATCATTTGATCCGACGGCACAGTATAATTGAACCTTCGGCCAAAGTAGTGGAAAGCAAAATCAAAACGTCTTGTTATAGTGCATTTGATAAATCTAGCACAAAACCAACAACTAGTGACATTGTGATCAGGGCCTAGGCATGGAATACAGTAAGAGTGGAAGTCCTTATGAGGTATTTGCTTCCCACAAGAAATACAATTATTAACTTTTTCTGACATCGGTCTGAGGCAAGAAAAATGTTTCCCCAACGGGGTACTTAGCTTTATTGAAGACTTCAGATCTGAAATTCAACTTCAAAAATCTCAGGAGTCAGCTGACCGGCACTTGCGAACTGCTTCTGCTTCGGGCACCGCGCGGCAAGAAAGACTGAAGAAAATGGCGTCGGATGCATCTTATATACCCCTGGCATACTGACGTCAGAGAAGAAGCGACAGCAACCCACGCCGGACCAAGACTTTGGAACTCTGGCCGACTGCGGGACCACCTGACTGCAGGATAAGCCAAGTGTAATGACTGCAGCAGTGTAACACGATGAACATCCCTTTCTACCACTTTGAACGCCGGGGGAGAACAAGCTTCCTGGGCCACCAGTAAGGGAACTGCTCTCCCCGGATCTGACGTGAGAATCGAAGTTGGACCCGAAGTGGATGGAACACCAAGGGGGAACTTGGCCCGATAACGTCAGAGCCAATGGAAAAAGTTCCACTCCCTCAGATCAGACACCCAAGCTCCAAGTCACCTACCTGTGGACGAGGCAAACTGATGCCCTGATGCTGTGGTAGCAAAGGTCATTTGATTAACTTTTTTTCTTTTTATGACTGGAAGAAAGACCAAACAACCATGGGACCATTAGTCTGTTCCATGGGCAAGCTGAAAATAGTGCCTCTTTCCCTGCGAAGACAAGCAGCAGTTGTAAGACTACCAGTCCACAAAAGCTACCTGACAAAAAAAAAAAGTAAAAAAAAAGCACTTTAAAACATTATGCCAGCTCCACAAAAGTAAAACAATTTTTCAACAGAAAAAAAATGCTTTCAGCTGCTTTACACCACTTTTAAACTAACAGAAAAAAAATGAGTGATCAATTTAAAAGTACGTTACAGTCTCAAGAAAGTCCATTAAAACATAACTTCTCTAGCTTTAAAATATTTTTTCTTTCCTTTTCAGAAAAGTTATCAACAAAATTTAAAAAATGAAAGTCCCTCCCCAAAAGGGGACTTAATTACCCAGTGAATGAAAGCAGACAGTCGAACCTCAAAAGCTTCAGAGGAGGGTACGCTTTGGTGGCAGTAAAGTTCTGAAGGACTTCATGCCCAAATTTGACTATCAGCTCAAGCTATATCACGCTTTGGGTGCATGGATGGTGTCGTGAAGCTTTGGAAGCTGGTCAGCTGTCTTGACCAAAAAGGAGTCATCAGTACTATTTTTGGAGAGTCCTTTTGAATTTTTAAAAGTTCTGGTTATTAGCGGTAAGGGGGGAAAATGCATACAGGAACATTCCCTCCATGGGAATGAAAAGGCATCAGTCTTCCAGGCCTTTCTGCAAGGAGTCTTGAACAGAAAATCTTTAACTCTATTCACAACAGACAGTTAAACAGATTTACTTGAGAGTTCCCCACAGGTGAATGACTTCTTAGAAGACCCCAGATTGTAGCTTCCATCTGTGAGAATCTGTTCTGGCCTTGCTCAACTTGCCAGCCACAAAATTCTGCTCTGACAACCATGTATGTTAGCCTGTAGGGATAAACTAAGCAGTGTTGCCAGTTCCCAGGCTATCCACAGCTAATCTGTATACTAGTCATTTCCATTTATTAATATATCATGACTGTGTTATTGTTTGTGAGAACTAAAAGAAGTACATAACTTCGGAGATGATTTAATGATTGACAAAAAGAAGTTATGTTCTTACCATAACGTTCCATCTTTGTTGTCGATCTTCATTCATTCTTGACAGATGGGTTCAATTCTGACCTCTCGGAACTGACTTAGCCATTATATATATCTCGTAACAGCAAAAACCTCTCGAGCTAAGGCTCTAGCCACAAAGCCCTTCTTCCCATTATCTCAGATTGAGTTTGCCCTAAGATTAAGAAAATACAGAAGCCTGTATAAGAAACAACCTCATTACCCAAGACTAGATCCAAACCACCAGGAGCCTTTAGGAGGGTGGGATGTCAAGAATGAATGAAGATCGACAACACAGATGGAACATTATGGTAAGAACATTAACTTCTTTATCTGATGTAGCAACCTTCATTCAATCTTGACAGATGGGACAGAGTCCCCAGCTACTTTAGATGCTTCAAAACTTCCACGACACCCACAAACTGCAGAAATAACACAAATGAAGGCAAAAGGCAAACTGATCCACTCCCAAGTACTTATTTAGCCCTTCCGTTTATAAAATACAAACTTCCTCAGAATAAAAGCTTAAAAACTTGAACCACAGAGACCAACTCATTTTTGGTGTGGTTTCTATCAGTCCTATTTTGAGACTGAAAGCCAGGTTTGTTATCTAGGTATAACTATGTTCATGGGGCATACACTGTGTTTAAAGTCAGCTTTGCTATAGGTAGCATGATAGCTAGATCTACATATGCATTTATTTACATATTTAAGAATTTACCTAGTAGAGATATTTTAGTTGTATTAGCAATATTATATGCAAGTATGTGCTTGTGTAGCTTAGCAGTGGGAAAGTATGTAATGCATATGAAAATGCAAGTGATACAAACTACAGATGTAATATATATTTAAATGATGGTTCCAAACTGAAGCAAGTTTTATCACATGGTTTTTAGTGCATATATAAATGAGTTGGCCACTATGGTTCAAGTTTTTAAACTTTCTTTCTGAGGAAGCTTGTATTTTATAAATTAAAGCACTAAATAAATACTTGGGAGTGGATCAGTTTGCCTTTTGCCTTCATTTGTGTTATTTCTACTTTAGATCCTGGGTGGCCCTAAGGAAGGATATTCCTGAGCACCAGAGAGCCAAAGGATGCTCTTCTCCTGGAGACCACGTCCAATTTGTAATGAGTGACAAAGGTATGTGGAGGTAGCCCAAGTTGCAGCTGCACATGTGTCTTCCATAGAGGCTCTGGAATGGAAGACTGCTGAAGCTGAAAGAGATCTAGTAGAGTGAGCTCTGATAGTTGACAGTGAGTTTATTTTGTTTGTATATAAAAGGTAATGCAGTCTCTTAGCCATTTTGACAAGGTGACCTTTGATACAGGTTTGCCCAATATAATACGCAAAAAGGACAGGAACAGTTGGTCTGATTTTCTAAAGGATTTTGTTCTGTCCAAGTAAAAATGTAATTGTCTGTGACACCACTTTAGGAAGGAAGATGGGATTGGTTTAGAGTGATGTTCTTTCTTTGTGGAAGATGATGTATGGATGATTGAGAGTCACACATACAGCCTGTAACTCTGAAATTCTCCTAGCAGACATAATAGCTACTAGGAATAGAGTTTTCCAAGATAAAAACTTGAGGTCACAAGTGGCTGTTGGCTCAAAGGGCTGTCGAACCAGACACTGCAAGACTAGGGTCAAATCCCATGGCACCACTGGATTGTTGAAAGTGGGTTTTAAATGCAGAGCATCTTTAAGAAAGACTTTGCACAGATGATGAGACATCAATGAATGATGATCAACACTGTTATGAAATTTTGAAATGGCAGCCAGATGTACCTTAATTGTAGACATAGCCACCTTACTTCAAATGGGAGAGTCTAAGTATTCCAGGACCTTATCAACTGGTGCCAAGAAAGGATCAATGCCGTTTGTACATGCCCATATTGAAAATCGTTTCCATTTGCTTAGATATAGTTTCCTGATGGACAGTTTATGGGAAGCCAGAAGTAGCTTCTGCACCGAAGAGGACAAAGTTACTCTGCCTGGCAATTACTGGAATTGGAGAAACCAAGCTGCCAGCTTGAGATTTTGAAGACTGGGATGCACCAGGCCCTGAAGGTGAGACAGTAGGTCCAGAGCTGGATCCAGAGTCCATGGGCAGTGAACCAGGTGAGGCCAAAGAAAGGGAAACCAGACTTGAAGGGGCCAGTAAGGAGCAATGAGAATCACTTTGCTTCTCAACTGTTGGGCTTTCCTCAGAAACTGGGGGATGAGCGGAATTGGGGGAATGGCGGAATTGGGGGAATGGCATACAGAAGTCCAGGGGCCAATCGAGAAGAACTGCATCTCTCGAGGACTCCCCGCAAGGGGGTATTAGGACAAAGTAGCTGCTGCATTTGTGATTTATGGCAGAGGCAAACAGGTCACAGCAAGGCTGACCTCATCGATGAAAGATCTTTGTCGCTACACACTCATGAGGCAGGAGGATACACCTACTCAGTTTATCTGCAACCATTCTGGAGTTCCCCAGGATATGCGCTGCTATCAAAAAATGGTTGCAGGTGACTGCCTATTGCCAAATTCTTAGGGCTTCCCGATAGAGGGTAGGATCTGGTTCCCCCAGGTTTGTTGATATACCAGACTACGTACATGCTAACTGAGTGGATTGCAATTGTCCCTGAAGGAAGGGCAGACTGAAATCCTTGCAACACTAAAACCACTGCTCTCAGTTCTAGAAAACTGATATGCAAATTGGCCTCTTGTGGGGACCAGGTGCCTTGAACAGTCTTTCCCAGAAAATGCCCCCCCTCCCACACCCTATCTGGGAAGCGTCCATGGTCACTACCGCCTTGGGCTGACAGGGGGGAAGGGACGATGGCATAAATTCTCTTCTGGCTTCATCCACCAAGATACATCCATTTTGCAGCGATTTAGCAAACGTGAATGGGACATGGGGTGCATCAGAAGTGACCATTGTGACACCAAAAGCCACTGAAGCAGCCTCAAGTGATACCTCGCCAGGGGAACTAATGTTACCATTGCTGCCATGGATCCAAGAACTTGTAGTACTAGAAAAGCAGGAACTTTTTCATGGGAGAGGATCATTTGTAGTTGCAACAACCTGTGATGAGGAAGGGAGACCACACAGGATGTTGTATTTAGTCTTGCTCCAATGAATTCTAGAGCCTGCATGGGAGACCATTGTGATTTTTCTTTGTTGACTGAAATGTCTAATGTTTTGGCAAGATGTAGAATGAAGTCTATGGTGTAAGCAGTAGATGCCTTGAGAGGGGTGGTGAGGAGCCAGTCGTCTAGATATGGAAATGCACAGAATCCCTGTAGTCTCAAATGAGTTGCTATGACTGCCAAGCATTTGGTAAACACCCTGGGGGCTGTGGTGAGGCTGAAGGGCAGCGCTCAAAACTGGTAATGACTGGTTCCTAGCCAAAAGTGTGGAGATACCTTCTGGAGTGCTTGTCCATCTTTATGTGGTAATACGCATCCTGAAGATCTATAGAGCACATCCAATCATACTTCTCTACAAAGGGAAGAACAGACTGAACCGTGACCATCCGGAATTTTGTTTCACAAATTTGTTTAATAGGCTGAGATCCAAGATTAGTCTCCAGTCCCCTGTCTTTTTTGGCACTAAAAATAATCTTGAGTAGAATCTGGATCCTCTCTGATCTGGTGGGACTGCTTGGATGACTTTTTTGAAGCAGATTTTGAATTTCTAAGGCTGCTAGAGCCCTCTGATTGGGTGGAACATCAGGGATTCACTGTTGAAGTCTTGGAAAAAGAGTGAAAGGGATGCGATAACCTCTGATGATAATTTTCTGCACCCAGGTATCTGAAGTTATCATTAGCCAGGCGTATAAAAGATTTTCACTGCATCAGACTGCTTCCAGAGGTAAGCAATGGGGCTTCTGTTCAGGAGTACTGATAGGGTTGTCCAGAAAAAAATCTCTGGAGCCCTGGTTATGCGGACCCCCTCTGCCACAGGAGGGGCATCTTCCAGAAGACTTCCCCCCTCTGCCCTGGGGGGGGATTACTCACCACGTGTATCCCAAAAAGGCCTTTGGGTCTTCTTGAACCACATTTTTTCACTCCTCAGATTCCTGGAGCAAGGTCGTCGTGGACTAGGAAAACACATGCCCACAGCAGAAAGAGTATTTCCATCCATTTCTCACCTGGCTAATGAGTCTCTAACTTTTGGGACAAACAATGAAGTACCATCAACAGCAGCACTAATAAAGGAAGACTTAAAGGACTCTGCAAAATCACACTAGCGCATCCAGGCATGGCGCCTAATGGCAACTCAGACGTCCCTTCAGCTGTATGCGCAATAAGCCACATGGATGAATTTGAGATAGATTTCAGGGTGGCAAGCTGACAGGGAACACTTTATCAAACCTAGTCAGACACTGCTCCTGCTAGGGTGTCTGAAACCTCAGTTATCAGATCCCTTTGGAGTCTAGTGAAGTGTGCCAAAAAGTTCAAGGACTGAATAGCGAAGGTCGTTGAAGCAAAGACCCACTTCCCAAATCTGTCCAACATGCGGGACTCTCAGGAGGATGGAAATGGAACTTCAGTGAGTTCTTTTTGTGGCCGCCACCACCACCATGGCATGCATTCACTGCTACACCCTTAGACCAATGGGGCTGATCCTCTGGGGCTGAATTTTCTGGGTAATATGCTCTATGGAGTCAGGTGCCTTCCACACTCACTGAATGATCAATTTGACTACATTGTCATTGGGTGGGGTCACCCAAGAAGTAGATGGACGGGCACAAAAAGCTTGCAAGAAAACAGATTCCTCAGAGAATGGGCTGGAGGGCTTCCAATCACCCCTCTGTTTTAATATTTCCAGGATGTCACCAAAGGATGCATCTCAGAAAGGGGACCATGAGGACCCTTCCCCTTCATCGTAATATGCATCTTCAGTGACCGATTCTTCTGGAGAATCTAGGTGCCTACTCTTGCTTGTCCTTTTATAGGGTGGCTCCTCAGGGGGAAGTTCTGAGGAGGACTCCTAAGAGGGGGGGACCCTGAACTGGGGTATCATGCAGATCTTGTGCCTGCTGTCCAGACGTAGCAGACTGACAGCTGCTAATCAGAGGAAGCAAAAATATGGCACTCAAGAGGATGGAACCAAACGGGAGCCTGCAGAGGCCAAGGCTCTCCATAATTTGGAAGGCAGGATCACCCAAAGAGGGATGGGCACCTGGAACAGAGAAAGAAAAAGCTCAGAACCAGGGTCACACCCCGCTCTGATGAGCTGCTAATCAGAGAAGGAGCCGAGAGTGGGCTTGAAACTGCCATGGTCCCAAGAGCCACAGACGGCACCATAGTGACAACTGAAACCAGTCCAAGGATTTCGGAACACACAGCCAAACTACGGTTCCAGGGGTGTGACAGTTCCAAAGGAGCCAAAGATCACAGAATAGATGCTGGTGCAGAGGTGAAATCCACCGTCAGCACCGTGGTAGATGGCACCAGCAGCGTTGAAGCAAGGAGCTCCAAAATCTGGAAAGAGGAAAAACTGGAGAAGTCCTGGGAGAGTAAGCCTCAGCTGCAGGCAGGAGGGAGGTTTGTGAGGGTGCAGGAAGGCCTCTGGCCGCTAAAAGCTGGTCCACTAATCTGACCACGTTCAGTTCTGAGAGACTCCTGAAGGAACGGATTGACATTCCTGAAGGGGACTTGGGTCTTTCCAGAAATGGGCTCTGTGGCTGACCCAGAAAAAGGGTCTATCAAAGGGGAATATCTACTCTGGGATAAATTGAAAGAATCATCCTTTGGCACCATGGGCTATTGAAAGGAAGAAGGTGGAACTGAATGAGAAGATGCAACTATTGTCAGTGCTGGAGAGGTCGTCGGCGCCAAAGTGGTTTGAGCTTGTTCAGTACTTGATGGCACTGATGTTGACTGCGTTGTCTTTGGTGCCAGAGGTGATGATAATGACACTTTTGGTACCTTGGCCTTCAGTTCTGAAGAGACTGTTGGAACCTGGGGTTTCTGAGATTTTGTTTCATGTACCTCCGCGGAAGACTGCACCAAATGGCTCTGTTTCTTTGTTTCAGACTTGAGAGATTTTGAAGTCTCCACCTCAGATAGAGCTTCACCAAAGGGACACTTTAACAAGCCTTTCAAAATCAACTTATTCCATCTCTCTGCAAAAGCTCGGGCACTAAAGCCCTTATAAATGTTACAAGGTATTTATTTCCAAGTGAGGTACTCCCAGACAGTACATGCAAGAAAGATGCCCATCAGAATTGGTCATCTTTCTGCCACAGTCCTTGCATTGTTTAATCCGAGATGTCCCTTGTTACTTCTCTGCTATGTTATCTAGTTAGTGACACATCACACACACACAAACACACTACACTAGCTCAAAGAAAGGATGGAAAAAATAGTTCGAAAGATTTTTTTTTTTTTTTGGGATATAACAACTATGGTACAGAAGAAATACCCAATAAAGGGAAATAAGGGAGAGAAAGCACAAGAAAAATACTAACAATGGTATTAGAGATTACCAATGGTAAGAGGGAAGAAGAGGCCTGTTACCAACAATGGTAAGAAACTTACCGTAATGTAAAAGGAGTGGGTAGAAAGATCCAAAAAACAGTCACTCACTCGATAAACTAGTTAATGACACTAACCAGTAAAAGAAATGGAGTCTTAATCAAAGATATTCAAAAAAACAATAATCACAAGTACAAATTTTAAGCACTTAGCCGAGAGCATCGGCTGACGCATCCAATTTTCTACAAGTCAAACAATATCAGAGGTAATAGGAAGAAGGGCTTTGTGGCTAGAGCCTTGGCTCAAGAGTTTTTGGCTGGCGTGAGCTGTGTATAACAAAACACAGCACTGGAATCTGAAAGTATAGAGGGTGCCGGTGCTGGGTCCAAGTTGCTTTGAGGAACCACTGCAATTTTCTCATATGCAGTCTGGCTAGAGGAATCATGAGAATTGCAAAGGCCACTAATCCTAACATCCTGAGATAGTCCTTGGTTGTTGAGAGGGTTGGAAAATAGCAGAAACTGTTCCTTGTAGAAGTTTACTTATGATAGGTTTTCTTCCTCAGGACAAAGTGATGTATACATGAAGCAAACTAAAAACACTATCACTGAAATAAAATGGGGAATGATTTTTCAAGGTTTACTTGAAAACCCAGGCTGAGAAAAAGGTTGCTGACAAAGAAGAAATTGACCGCTAAGAAAAAAGTCTGCAAAAATAATGCAATCAATTACATAAGGAAAAATGCGAATGCCTTGTAACCTGCAATAAGCTATTACTGGAGCCAGACACATTATAAACCCTTTTGGAACTGCACAATACAACTGGTACAGCAGAGAACTGAAAATGTGAACCAGGCACAAAAAACTCAAAGCATATGACTTCTTGAGAACTGGAATGGGATGATGGGCATCATTTAAGTCTAGAGTTACTAGAATCCTGGAAAGAGAAAGGAGAGGTAACAGAGACTGTAGAGAAAGCATTTTAAAATTTTGATGTGCAGGTTTAAAAATGAGAGGTCTAGCTCATATCTTCAGGTTCCTGCCTTCTTTCGCACCAGAAACATTGAGTAAAATCTTCTGTTTGACCTGGTGAGAAGGACCCTAATTGCTCCCTCAGACAGCATTTGATTCAAAATAGGTGGAAACAATGAGGTCTTCCATCTTTTTCTGATGGACTAGAGTTAGCAGCTATAAGGTGCTTGGAAAAAGAAGACTTATAACGGGGAAAGAACTGCAGGATCTGTTTTAAGATACCTAAAAAGAAATCTTTGAGACTGTGGAACTTTATACAATTTATCAGATTTCCTAGGACCTCATGGCTGACTATCAGAACTGCTGGATGCACTAAAAGCATTTACTAGGTCTGCTAAATGGGTTGCCACTGGTTGTGAAGAATCTACTTGCATCAACTCGTATCATCTTTGCTGGGTCTCGTACATTTATTTTGGTTCCCACTTAAAAGTCCCTTCATTCTGCTAATGGTGTCATAAAAAAAAGAACTCCTCATTTGGAGGATCTGAAGACATATTTTCCTCAGACTCCGATTCCTAGTTATCTGGTTTAGAAATTTGTGAGGCATAGTACAAGCCTACGTACTGCACACCTGACTCAAAAAATCATAAGGGGTGGGGACAGTTTTCTTTTAGATTGTTGAGTAGACAGTGGCCAAAAGGCTTTAAATAAGTACACGCCAATGGCAAACATTTGTTCTTTAGGTGAAGGGAATGCAGCAGAAGCATGTTTCAGTTTGTGCATCCTTTACCTGGGACTGTCTGTTGAAAAGGAGCTCTCTGGCATACAGTCATCTCCCTGGGAGTCAGATTCCTCAGTACAGCTCTGCAAGGGAACATCCATCTGCCCGCAGATTCCTCAGTACAGCTCTGCAAGGGAACATCCATCTGCCCCCATCTAGTTCCCAATAACGGTGTTTTTATTTTCTGTCCAAAGTGGATGCATGAGTGGCCTTAATCATGTGCTTGTCTCTTGGTGACTTTGTGAGAGTTTAGAGAAAACAACTGACTATTAGTGGGCTCCAAAATGGACAAAGCAAAGTTGCTTGCTGAAGGTCGGGGTAAAGAGGAGGCTAGAATGAAGCCAAAACCACCATGGATACTTTTCTCTTCCTAAGGACCAGATGGGAAATGTCTGAGGAACTGGGACCTTGCTCCATTGTTCTACAGGTGAAAGCATTCAACTATTGGTTTTCTAAATGTAATAGGACAGAATTACACCTGCTTAAGAGTTTTAGGAGTGAAGTACATACACACTGAACAGGACTGAATGTTGTGTTCCTTCCCTTAAAAAAGGGAGACATATAATAATCTTTACAAAGAATCTGGCAACCACACAAACACTTCCCCTTTCTCTTAGGCACAAGGTCAGATAACAAAAAATCTGCTTACAAAAACTCCCCAATGTGGTTACTTCTCTATCTACTTGATAGAAACTAGCCTACCGATGAACCTGGGAAGTAGAAATGGAGAATGACACTTGCTGGTTGCTTCAATGGTAAGAAAGTTCTGATTTTTGTCACCTGTAGACCTGCTTTTAGCATTAGCATCATTAGTTGTACACAGCGTGGAAGGTACCATAAAAGCTTTGGAAGGTTGATGGATGTCCAGTCCTTGGCAGAATATATCCTACCTAGCATAGGCTACTGCAACAGTAATCCAACAATGAATATTTGAAAATACCTGGACCATGCTGAGAAATATAAGAATTTTGAAGTGACAAGGTCTGATGGGGATGTGAAGATATGCATCCTTGAGTTCCACAAAGGATAACAGTCTCCTGATGTTATTCCTGTACACTGGACCTCAGGTATTCAATCTTTAACTTTTTAACTCCGACACTGGTTTATCTTATATAAGAATAATCAACACAAGAAAGAACACTTGTACAGATCCCCTACAACCAAGTTCTGGTGTTAGGTTGGACACCCGCAGAGAAAAGCTAGCAGGAAGGAGGGAGGACAAAATTAAATTCATCTCTAATGAGTGTTATTATTCTAGTGGTTGAAAGTAAGACAAAAGGACATTTCTGTTAATTTCAAATCACAACCAAGGAAGAGCATTCCATACACAAAACAGTCTGGAATGCTATTAGTCCAGTTGTTGAAGTTCCCCCACCCCACATGCATACACAATTTGAAGTGGCAAGATCTGTGGGGTATGTGGGTGTAATCATTCTTACAATCCAGGCAGGTTAAGAAGCTACCGGGTTTCACTGTGATTGCATGTACCTCAAGGACTCCAACTTGTGTTTTTTTTTTTTTTTTTTTTTAAATAAATCACATATCTGTTATTAACACTGATGCCCAAAAACAAATGAAAGCTGTTTTCCTTAATTAGTACCACAGAGAACCCTGAAAAGATTTCCTAATTTTGGTTGACTGTTGGGAATGAACTAGACACTGGTATGGGAACACTGCCAGCTGTGAAAAAGGGGTTCTTTGTTTAACCAAAGTCTGAAAAGACTGTTTTCTGGTGTAGATGTGATGTCTTGATGGGACTTGACTCCTATAGCTTTGTAGTAAAAGAAGGCAGTCTGAAGATGAAGTCTTTAGAGGGCCTGCAGTTCTGCTACTTCAGCAATTTTAAGTACTTGGCAATCTTGGTTAGGACTACGCAAAAAAGAAAATCATGGATGGGACAAGCAAGAGCATGAATCTGGATAAGCACCTTCGTTACACTGCTTTTAGCAAAGAAAACTCCAAGATCTACAGTAACTGAATTGACTACCAATTTTGCAGGCAAATTGGAAAGGGTCCACTGTAACAATGATGGCTTATCCTGAGTAAAGGATGACATATTATTAAGCGTATTGCCTATTTTGCTGCTCCAGAGCAAATTCTGTCTTTGTTAATTTAAGCCAGATGAAAACAGCTTGGACATTATACAAAACTGATACAAGGTTGCCATCAAACCTGCCATACCAAAATTTTCTTCCAAGCTTAAAATTATCTTTGTCTAAAGGGTCATATAATGCAGCAGAGGTACACATACACAACAGACATCTTCCTTCAGAAAGCTACAATACAAAACCAACAAAATGTAATCTTGTACTCAGCTTTACAATGATATTCTGAGAATAATTAATTTACTTTTTTACCTGTTCACATTCCAGCTGTAAACACCACTGTGCAAGATAACTCGCTGTTTCTTCACAGATCAAGTCTGGAAATTCAGACAGAAATCTTAGACTGTCATCCCATCGGCTGAGCATACCTGATAAGTATTAAGTTGAAAAAAAAAGTTAATGTGCAGAATTAGTTAAAACAGTTATCTATTCATTCATTTTCCAGCACGATAAACTCACCCAGATAAATATCAATCCCTGTGTAACTTGTTAGATAACAAATTGATACACAAACAGAACCCAAGTTGTTAGGGTGGGCAGTTGCACCACCTCAAAAGACCCATAACTAGCAGTTTGTCTTTGGGTCACTCCTCTTTCTCAGAGGTCAAAGCTAATGTTAAGGGTTTGCAGCTGACAAAGTTCATCCCAGAGGCACAATGATTCTCTGAGAGGGCCTGTCCCAAACAAATCCTACATGCTGGCCACAAATTCAACCCTAACCCCTCTCCCAATAACTCCTCACTCAAAACTGCAACACAATTAAATTCTGATTTCATACATAGTATAGTATATGTCTAACCAAGGGATTCCCCAGCATCTAATCCTAACCCTGGTCAGCAGCCACCAGTATCAACACATCTTTCAACTTCAAACCTGTGCCTACACTCTGTATACAAGTATTCAAACAGTGCTCTACTTCAACTGATGACCATCCAAGTGAAAACCTTAAAATAGTGGCCAGTAGCATTTCCTACCATGTCTCAATCATTACAAATAGGTCAATCTGTGAATTATACATTCACGCTCTGGAAAGTCAGACATTTTCCCTCCACACATAGGAGGAAATTCAACATACATTAATTTTAGGCCTATAGCAATCTTAGCCACCTCTCCAAAATACTTTAAAAATGTATTAAAAACAATTTAAACTATTTCCTGCAGGAAGAACCCATATTGTTCACACAACATGGCTACTGTCCTTCCTATAGTACTAACACTGTACTTTTAATCTATATAGATACTGTCAATAAAGCTAGAGATAACAACAAACTAGTTTCCTCCTTATTTATAGACTTGTCTAAAGCCATCAACACAGTTTGTCACAGCAAATTTCTACTTCAAATGTCCTCAGTAGCCCACAATATCCTCTCTCAGCCCACCATTTTATGGTTCTAAAGCTACCTATCAAATAGGTATGAGTCAGTAAAACAGCACGCTGCCCTCTCTCCACATCTCCCACTCACCAGCAGTGTACCAGAAGGCTCTATCCTTGGTCCCCTCCTCCTTAACGTTCTCACAAACACCCTCCATACATCCACACAGCAGGCCTCCCTATTACAGTACGCAGAGGACACCACACTCATTTGCACATCTGACAAATTACTCACGAAGCCTGAACGGCAACCAAAACACAGCTTTGTTACTCACAATTCATGCTCAACCATAAAAAAACAAAAAAATTACTACTTTTTCCCCACAAATCCCTCTCCTTTGAAAAACTAAGTCCTCTCTCTCTTGATAATACAAATGAGATCACTTCTCATAGCAAATTATTAGGGAAACCTGGTTCAAAGCTGCAGAGAGTACCCTGGCCTTGCCTGGTTACTCATCCAATCATACATTCAGACCCCAAACTGTGGGCAGCAAAGCCAAAAGAGGTGGAGTTTCAATATATAAAGATACACACACCTCTAGGCTGTTCAAACAGTATGACGCACAGAAGACACTCCAGGTGCAGTTAACCATTGACAGGACCCCTAGCTACAGCCCCCCAAATTTGACTCAAGATGTCCACTTATCTGGACCTCTTCGAATCGAACAAGATTCAACCCTTGACCCTGATCCTGGGCGACTAACTACCCAACCATAGACTGGAAAAACTACCAACGCCAGAAAGCAAATGCCCAGAGATTCCTCGATTTTATCAATGCAAGTGCCTTGGAACAGATAGTCGATACCCCCACAAGAGCTGATAATATTTTGGACTTGGTATTAACCAACATGAGTAACCACTGCAGCACCCCTACAGTATCATCCTCCCTGGTAAGATCCGACCATAAAGTGGTCACTTTTGAAGTTAGCATCTCCCCTGATCCCCCTCCCCCAGCTAGGGCCAAACAAAAAAACTTCTCCAAAGCTGATTACAACCTCCTGAGAGATGATATAAACAGCTTCACAGCCCCCTCCCCCTCTGCTGGAAATGGCACCAATGTTCAAATCTACACCAAAGTACTATACAAGCATTTATATAGATGCATGGAATCAGGAATAGACAGCAGGACAAAATTATCCTGTGCAAGGAAGAGTAAACCTGTCTGGTGGACATCTGCAATAAATAAACTATATAACAAAAGGAAAAAAATTGTTGTCCAGGACCAAGAAGGAGCAGGTGCCCAATTGGAAGCTATCTCTTTTTAGCCTGAACAAGCAAATAAGAGCACTAGTGAAATTTGTTAAATCTAACAAAGAGTCCTAATTGACCACATCTACTAGAGACAATCATAAGGCCTTTTTCACATATGTTCACAATCTCAAAGGAAGCACCCCGATCTGCTCAGAACTGGTGGTGAAGGACACCACATACACAGATGCTGCAGATATAGCCAACCTACTTGGCTGACAGACCCAGTGAAAACTTCAACCCTCTGTCCCCCCAATCAGTAAATCAGGACATCCCCAGTACTTGCCCACCTACCCTTCTCTCTAGGGAACAGGTCATCACTGCCCTCTCAAAGGCAAAAAATACAGTCTCCATGGGACCCGATAACATACCAAGCTGCATCCTACATGAACTCGGGCATGAACTTGCAGCACTGTTAGGCACCCTATTCAACCAAAGCCAGAGTACCATCTTTGTCCCCAGCTGAATGGAAGACAGCCACTGTCATCCCTTTACCCAAGGGTGGAGTGTCCACCGATTTGGGAAATTATAGACCCATCAGCCTAACTAGCCTGATCTGCAAAGACATGGAACGGATTATCACGGACCTCATTAACAGGGACATCGGCAACCTCCAAACACTCAACCCCACACAGTTTGGCTTCGTCAAGGGGAGGTCATGTCTATTAAATCTGGTCTACTTCTTTGAGACAGTCACCAAAGCCATGGACAAGGGGAAGACTGTGCACACCACCTACCTTGACCTGGTCAAAGCTTTCGACACTATCCCCCACTGGGGCATAATAGATAAACTCTCTCAACTAGGCATCAATCCGTATGCTATCAGATGGGTAGCGAACTGTCTCACTGACAAAACCCACTTAATCAAAACAGGGGAAGCCACCAGTAATGAGTGGCATACCCCAGGTATAATCTTGGGGCCTCTGTTATTCGGCACATACTTCTCTGAGGTGCAGGCCAAAACCAGTGGGCTACGGCTGACCACGTTTGCAAATGACTGCAAGCTGGACATGGTCATCAATTCCCCAAGTGATGTGGACGTCCTTCCAAGAGGGTCTCACCCACACAAATGACTGGTGTCAGAAACATGGCCTCAAGCTGAAAGCCAAAAAAAATGATTCATCATCCCCTTTGGGGAGAGTGATGTCCCCATATATTATCACATTAATAACAACGTCCTAAGCACCCAGGTTGACAGCAACCTGACTTTTGACCACCATGTTGCTTCCATTGTAAGGAAAGCTTTGTACATGACCCACCTCATAAGTAAGGGTATCTCAGCCAGGGACAAGGAGGTCTTAACATCCCTGTATTCTTCCCTTACTAAGGCCAGTTATCAAGTACAATGCCCCCTTCGGAATGTACCTCGCAAGGCACATGCAGCAGCTGACAGACCACAGATGCTCCTCACCATTAGAATCCAGGGCCCCAAACATCTACCCTACACAAATAGGTTTTGCCTCTCTATTCAGTTTCATACAGACTCCTCAAGAGGTGACCTCTGTGTGGCATACAAAGCAATCTCATACCCCGCCTTGATGGGACTGCTGCACATTTGGAAGTCAAGGTCCACTTGAGTAACCCGCATGCTCAACCTGGTCTGTGACATCAACAGGGTTTGTTGGGATAGATTTGTGCCCCAGAGACTTCCCCCATCTGTGGAATAGACTTCCACTTCCACTGCAGAGTCCCTCATTATCCCTTTTCAAGCTCAACCTGGATAATTGGATGGGAAACCGAAAAATACACTCCTGGGATTCTACCTGTGTCCCTGCTGGAGAGGGGCTTTGGGTGCCAACTTGTCTAAACATGGGCTAAACTCTTGGCTAGGCTTATGAGGGCCTCAGGGCCCATAGCCTAGTAACTTCCTATGATGATCTTAAGTTAGACTGCACATATAAAATTGCATAAAAAAAAAAAATCAAAAACTAGGGATGCTTTATAGAGACTAAAACTTTCTCAGACACAACTAAATCTACACTTGCAACTATTTACATCGTTTCTACACTTCTTTACAGCCCTCCCATCCTTATTAACCTTCAGGCATCATAAAACTCAAAACTTGAACAATGCCATAACAAAGTCACTAAATTTGCAGCAAATATCCCTTTTAGAACCAACCAATGGATAGCACTAAGTCCTAAATTGGTTAGAGATACCTCCTCAACTAACATATACACAGCTACTTACCACCTACATTATTATCCAAAATCTATCTGCTTGTCCAGCACTTAACAGTCTACTCAACTATGTTCCCACTCAGTCATTACGATCCAATGACCAAACCCTCCCGTCTATCCATACACTTAGCAAATCTGCTGGGAATTTTCTGTGCTTGTACTATGTTGCTAAGGTCTGGAACTCCTTATCTGGATCCATCAGGTCAATATCCTCCCTCCCTTCCTCCCCATCCTTCAAAACCATTCTGAAAGACTTCTTAGCCAAAAGCTGGCTCTGTTGTTGCTCAACACCAGAATAAACTATATCCTTACATGTACACAAATATCTATTCATCCTTACTTTACCTTCTTCACTCACTTCTTTACTTCTATCAATTTCTCTCCCCTGGCTCTCCCTAAATATACTATAAGCCTGCTTTTCTTTCACTTCGTAATGCAATTTCTGTTTGCATTATACTAGCTTACCTTTAATTTCTCTACAAACTGGCTAAGAATTTTCTAACCATTAAATTCCTATCATATAACTTGTCTATTTTTAACCACTGTTTTTGTATCATGTCTAATTTGGTATAATTATTTGAACTGCATTTGTTTTTTATATTATTTTCAACTATTATAAAATAATTGTTCTTAAAATGCTTTATAATATTTCAGTAATCAAATGTCTATAAATAAATAAAAATAAGAAATAGTTGTGTGCCATAACCATAGACTAGATAAAAATGCCAAGATGTGTATAAATCATGTGACTCCTATTCTTCTTCTTCTTCTTTCGGCTTTTTCCCGGTTAGGGGTCGCCACAGCGGATCATCTGTCCGCTCATGATTGGCAGTGGAGTTTTACGGTGTCGATTTGCCAGCCCGGCACCCAACCATCCACAGAAGGCACACACCGCACACACACACACCTAGGGCCAATTTAGTGTGCTCAATTCACCTACAGCATTGTCTTTGTGATGTGGGAGGAAACCGGAGCACCCGGAGGAAACCCACGCGACCACAGGGAGGACAAGCAGACTCCACTATCATATTGACAAGGGATCCAAGAACCTATGCTGAATGTGAATGGTCCCTTAAATCCCCATGTATCCCCTTCTCATCGCACAACTTATATCTAAAAGAATTGCATCTAGAGCCAGAGATGTATTTGTTCCATTGTACTCACAATCCTGAAGTATAATGCCCCTTTCCGTATGTATTTGTCCAAACACTTGTCATAACTTGAACGACCACAGTGCCAACAACACTTTCTCACTAAATAAATCAAGGGCCTAAATCATAAAAAATATGCAAACTGTCTCAAAGCCTTGACTCTCTCTTTAGGATCACACAGGCTACTAAGAGGCTACCTCTGCCTTGCAAACAGAACTTCAGTAGTCTCTATGGTACCACTGGATTTGCTAATGTAATAGTTCTGATAGAATAATCACCTGCTCAAGGGATCTCAATCTCTTTTGCTCAATAGATATAACATGTTGGACAGATAGGGGTGCATCACACAGAATACAATTTCTATTGAACTGTCTTTCATTTTATATAATGCAAAGTACTGCTTTTGCTCTATTCAAATGTTACTTGTGTAATCTCAAATTCACCCCAGCATAGCACTTCTGACCATCATGGATAGGAGGAACTTGTAAAAGTCCTAACATACTTTTTTTATGGTCATCTCTGGTTTATTTTTTGCAAAACATAAGGACTAAACAGAGAATGTAACACTAGGCTTCTTAAGATCCTCACAGATCAAGAAGTGCACACTGACCACTGTTGTGTTAACAGATTGCTTGGCTGAACTGGGTCTACGGCTAGCCTACGGTCCATAGTAAAAGAAAGCTTAACAGTCTTAGACTCCCTAATCAGGCTGCTGTAATAAGTAATAAAATAAGCATTCTACAGTGCATACAGCCTGTATAACATGTTCCCCCTGCTTACTTCATCTCACAATTGCTAAAGAAATAAATATCTATACAAAATTCAGGTTAAAAACTTGCTTACTCCCAACAGTCAGTAAAATTGCCTGGCTAAACTACATCATCTGTACAAAATTCAGGTTAAAAGATGGCTTACTCCCAATAGTCAGTAAATTGTCTGGCTAAACTACAAACTTTGCTTAATACAATACTGAGTAAAACACAGCTCACTTTCAAAAGAATGGAGTAAAATTGGGTAAAATGCAGTGCACTTTAAAAAGAATGGAGTAAAATCACAGTAAAGTTGTATTCTTTAAGACCGCATACTCACAGACCCTGGAAATCCTTGTAGCTTGGTATAGCCCCGCTCCACTTCACCCTTGCTTCGCACCCCACCCTGCCCCCATATCCCACCTGCCCCCACTAGTACTAAATTTAAGCCCAATAAATCACTCCCCCCTCCTATAAGCAATCACAGATAACCCACACCTCCACACACCACCCCCCATACACCACCCCTTCCTGTCAACAACCCTCTTAATTCTCCACCCACATTCCTTACTAAGTAACACTACTATCAAGATGAGACCAATTATGCTCCTCTCAGTTATATAGTTTGGGCTATATCTCCTCACCATCTACGAAAACCAGCCCTATCTTGGCTTTCACCACCCCATATCTCATACCATCTCTGCTCCCTCCTTGAGTGAATCAGACCAACCCCTAGCTCACTACAAACCTATCCTCTCCACTTTTAACAACCACCAACTAACTAGACCACAGTTCATCTCCCCCAAAGCTAGATATTATCATAAAATAATAAGTAAAGCACTGAAACTAATAATCACTGTACAATTTACTCAGAGATGGGGACATCCACCCTAACCCTGGACCCACCCTTCCAACAAGCTCCCAGCCCACTACCACCTTCAACATATGGTCAAATTCCAGGTCCCCTAACTCAGTCCTGACCAGTCACCTAAACATCAGGAATATTAAAGTACAGTTTTGTACCTACCATAAATGTAGATGTCCGAGTGTATACACTGCTGGAGTCATAACACTTGGATTATCCTGCCGTCAGGCGGTCCCTCAGTCGGCCTGAGTTCCAGTGTCTTGGTCCAGCTTCGGTTGCTGTCACTTCTTCCCTGACATCAGTGCGACAGGGGTATACAAGATGCAGCAGACACCATTTTCTTCAGTTTTTCTTGCCCCAGATGTCAGGTGCCCTCCAAAAAGGTAGGCAATGCAAATTGCTAATAAAACATACATAAGAAAAGCAAACAACAACTTACAGCTACCAGCAAATACTCCCCATAGGTAGTAAAGGGTAGAAGACTTGGGTACGTACCAGCAAGTAGGAGGGGAAGGAGGGAGGGTAACCTGGACTGCAGCAGTGTATACACTCGAACATCTATAATTTATGGTAGGTACAAAACTGTACTATGTTCATCATGTTACACTGCTGCAGTCATTACACTTGGGTAGAATCCCAAAGCTGAGGTAGGGTGGCTGGTTCTATAAGGCATTAGGGGTGGCTATAAGGCCCTGCAGCACTGCAGTGGCAAAGCCAGCTCTGGATTTAGAGTTAAAGAGGCAGATGGTAATGCTTGGTGAAGGTATGTACAGAACTCCAAGTTGCTGCTTCCAAAATGTCCTTGGTAGGTACTCCTCTGAGGTAGGCAGTTGAAGTGGCTGTTGCCTTGGTGGAATGAGACCTAATGCTGTTGGGTACAGTTTTCCCATGGTGTGTATAGCAGAAACGTATACACAGTGTCCTACCCATTTTGAAATGGTCTGTTTTGAAATGGCTTTTCCCTGTGCTCCTGCAGCATATGCTACCAACAATTGCTCAGTTTTTCTGAAAGCTTTGGTTTTGTCTAAGTAGAAGTGCAACTGCCTGTGTATGTCCAAAGAATGCAGAAGTCTCTCCCCTTTATTCTGTGGATTTGGATAAATAGTTGGCAAGTGAATAGTTTGGTTTAGAGCCACACTTGATACCACCTTTGGCATAAAAGTAGGGTTTGTTCTTAAAGACACCCTGTCTTGGTGGAAAATGATGAAAGGTTCCACTGCCATTAGTGCCTGTAATTCTGAAACTCTTCATGCTGAGGTTATTGCCAGGAGCAGAGCAGTTTTCCAAGAGACATATTTTAAATCTGCTGTGTTAGCTGGCTCAAAAGGAGGTAAAGTTAATTTTTCCAAAACAAAGTTGAGGTCCCAAGTTGGAGTAGGTGCTCTACAGGGCGGTCTTATGTTTTTAGCCCCTCTGAGGTACTGTTTTAGCAAAGTATTTTAAAAAATTGGTGGGTCCATGTTGTAATGAGCAGAGATGGCAGAGGCGTGGATCTTGATGGATGAAAATGAGGCCTTTGTCCAGCATCTCAGTTAAATATTGTAGTAATATTGTAGTATCTGATGAATATTTGGGACAAGAGGGTCAAGGCTGTGAGCCTGGTTCCAGGCACAAAATCTCTTCCATTTATCCGAATAGGCTTTCCTGGTGCTAGGCCTTCTGGCCTCCAGAATGACATCCATAACAGCTTTAGAGAGAGGCACTGCTTGCATGACTAAGGAATCTTCCATGCAGCCAGGTTTAAAGTCTTTAGCTGGCTATGAAGTATCTGATTGTTGTGCCGAGTCAGAAGATGTGGGATTTGAGGCAAAATCCAGTGTGGACCTTGTGCTAAGTTCTTTAAGATTGGATACCTGTGCTGGCGTGGCTAGTCTGGGGCAATCAGGATCATCTTTGGCTCTTCTTGCCTGGCTTTTATGAGTACCTTTGGAAGGAGAGGTAGTGGTGGGAAAGCATATACTTGTAGGTTTTTCCAGCTGAATGAGAGGGCATCCACTTTCCATGCTTGTGGGTGTTAAGTCCTTGTGCAGAATTTCTGTAGCTGGCAGTTCATTTTTGTGTTATCATTCTGAATATTTGTGGATGTAATTTCCACTCGTGCGGATCCAGGATGTTTCTGCTTAAGTCGTCTGCCAGTGTGTTTTTCTCTCCTGGCAGAAACTGTGCTTGCTGATGAACATGATGGGTTAGAGCGGTGTTCCACAAGGTCATGGTTTGTCTGCAGAGGGGGTAGGAGTGAGTGCCCCCTTGCTTGTTTATGTACCACATAACTGTGGTGTTGTCTGTCTTTAGTAGTAGTTGTCCTGGATGCAGAAGGTCCTTGAAAGCTATAAGGGCATTTTGCACAGCTAGCATCTCTTTCTGATTGATGTGAAGATGCCTTTGTTCTGCAGGCCACTTGCCCTGAATACATTTTCTTGCCATGTGTGCTCCCCAGGCGTAATCCGATGCATCTGTTGTCAGTGTTTGCCTGGCTGTGGGTTGAGTGAAAGGCTGTCCCTTGTTGAGGTGACAAGCTTGAGCCCACCATCAAAACTCCTGTTGAAGGCAAGGAATTAGTGGTATTACTGTTTCCAAACTTTGACAGTGTTGAGACCAGACACTCTTTAGGTACCACTGTAGTTTCCTCATATACAGTCTGGCATATGGAATTAGTAGTATGCAAGATGCCATGTAACCCAAGGCCTGCAGAATTGTTCTTGCAGGGGGTTGGGTCTTTGTTGCCATCAATTGAAAATATTGAGTCAGTTGTCCTTGCTTGTCTGGCGTGAGATAAGCCATCTGGGCCGTTGTATTCAAGCTGGCACCCAGGAATATTACCTCCTGTGAGGGCATTAGTTTTGACTTCTTTTCGTTTACTGTGTACCCTAGGCAACTTAACTTTTTTACAAAAGCCAGATGATTTAGAAGAATGTCCTTGCTCTCTGCTTGAATCAGGCAGTCATCCAGGTACGGATAAATTTTAATTTCTTTCTGTCTGCAAAATGCAATTACTGGTGCCAGGCACTTTGTGAAGACCCTGGGCGCAGTAGATAAGCCAAAGGGCAGTGCAGAGAATTGGTAGTGCATTGAACCAGCTATGAATCTGAGGTATCTTCTGCAGTTTTGCCTGATAGGGACATGCAGGTATGCCTCCTTGAGGTCCAAAGTTACGAGCCAAGCTTTCTTGCCCAGCATGGGAAGAAGCTGCTGTAGTGTCAACATTTTGAATTTTGGAACATCCACGTAAGTGTTTAGAGAAGAAAGATCTAGAATGGGCCTCCAGGCTTTGTCCTTTCTGGGAACCAGAAAGAGTCTTGAGTAAAATCCTTGGCCTTGCTCCTGTGTTGGTACCTTTTGAATAGCTCTCATGTCCATGAGTGCTGTAATTTGTCTTTGAGCCTCTGCCCATTGATTTGGTGGCAGATTTGGCATTCCTTTTAACCTTGGCAGAGTGTGAAAGTGGAACCTGTAAACCTTGAGATACAATGTTGAGAACCCATTTGTCTTTGGTGATCATATGCCAATTATGATAGAAAAGTGCCAGTTTTCCTCCCAAGGGGGCTGCCAAGAGAGAACTGTTTGGCAGCTGTAGTGGGAAGTCATTGGGGCTGTTTTTTATAAGGTTGGGGCCTGTCTTCCCCTTCTTTCTGGGTTGATGCACCCCACTGCCGAGGCCTGTAAGGACCTTGTGGTTGACCTCTATCTTTTGGATGTCTGCATCTGCCCCTTTGAGGTCTGAACTGGAAAGGACCAATTACTTTGTTGGCCAATTTCTGCTAAATCGAGGAGGCTGAACCTGTAAGAAATCCTTCACCGTTTGCACAGATTTTGCCTTATCCTCCATTTTCTTTAATACCTCTTCTGCCTTAACTCCAAATAACACATCCTGCTGCAAAGGTGCATCCAATAGTTTTGATTTAACATGATCTAGTAACGTATGTTCTTTTAACCAAGCATGTCTTCTAATGACAGATCCTGTAACTGCTGTTCTACAGGAGGCCTCTAATGAATCAAAACCACATTGCAAAGTATGTTTTCCCACTTGTTCAGCTGCATGCAATAAATCCTGCATTTCCTTATAATTAGGAGGATCAGAGTTTGGAAGCATTAACTGAGTCATCAAGTATTGCTGATATTTTAGCATGTGAAACTGGCAAGTTAAGGTCCTTATTGCTAAAGTTGCAGATGTATATACTTTCTTCCCCCATCTGTCTAATGCTCTGGAATCTCTGTCAGAGGGGACTGGATTCTTTGCTGAAGAGGCCTTTACCCCTTTGGGGCCCTGAGAAATAGTTTCAGGGTCAGCAACATAGCTTTTATAAAGAAATTTGCGAGAGTCAGGGACTCTGTAGTATCTGTCTGGCTTAACTGGAGCAGGAGGTAAAGAATCAGGATTCAAACTGGATTCAGTATACACATCATCCACAATATCTAACACTGGCGGAATAGCAAGAGGTCTGTGTTGAGGTAATAAAAGGAAATTTCTGAGCCTTTTCTTGGATTCTGAGTAATCCTGGCCCTCCCAATGGAAATGCTCCCTCATGGTATGTCAGGTTTCCCCAAAGGAGTAGTCTTCAGGCGGAGAGGCTGAAGGAATTGATTCCTCAGCATCAGAATCCTCATAAGGGGGTAAAGAGTATCCTAGGTCTGAGGATGAATCTGAAGAGATGGATACCTGGTCGGATGAGTCATAGTCTGCATCCTGTCTAGGCCTTTTATCAGGAGGGGGATGGGACCCCCTGATCAGAGTGATTAGGTCTTCGGCCATTTTGAGCATTTGTTTCTTAGGCATGGAGGCCTGTCCTGGTGAATGTTGAATTTGTTTCTTTGTTTTTAAAGGAAGTTTAGACTTAGCAGAAGATTTAATGGTTAACTGAGTAGGTCTGAAAACACCCTCTGAAGCTACGGGTTGTTCAGCTACTCCGGATCCCTCTGAAGGGTTAGTCTTAGTAGGCTGAAAATCTGGTGCATCCGAAGGCCCAGCCATCACCACGTGGGAGTCAGAGGCGGCCTGTGGTTCTAAAGAAGCGGTCGTCAGGGGCTGCAAAGGGGCCACGCTGAAAACCGGAGAATCTGCGACTGGTCTAGAAGAGGCTTCGTCGTCAGTTTTGGGCCTCAGATGCCTGTCCTTGTCTCTGCGCTTTTTATGCATTCCGGTCGTCGGTAGTTCCGACGGCATGGTGTAATTGAATTTTCTGCCAAAATAATTTTGGGCAAAATCAGACATTTAATAGTGTGCTTGTTAAACCTAGCACAAAACCGACAACCAGTGACGTCGTGGTCTGGGCCTAGGCATTGGATACAATAAGAATGGAAATCCTTACGAGGTATTTGCTTCCCACAAGAAATACAGTTATTAACTTTTACTGACATCGGTCTGAGGCAAGAAAAAGTTTCCCCAATGGGGTACTTAGCTTTGTAGAAGACTTTGGTTCTGGATTTGGAATGAAAATCTCAGGAGTAGGCCGACTGGCACTTGCGAACTGCTTTTGCTTCGGGCACCGCGCGGCAAGAAAGACTGAAGAAAATGGCGTTGGCTGCATCTTATATACCCCTGTCACACTGACGTCAGGGTAGAAGCGACAGCAACCGATGCCGGACCAAGACTTTGGAACTCAGGCCGACTGAGGGACCACCTGACGTCAGGATAACCCAAGTGTAATGACTGCAGCAGTGTAACACTACGAATATCAAGGTCCATAATCTTCATGCCCTTCTAGCTACCTACTCACCTGATGTGCTGTGTCTTACAGAAACCTGGCTAAAATCAGCAACTAAAAATAATGAGGTTATCCCACCAGGGTACTACAACATACCTAGACTAGACCGTAACACCAGGAAAGGTGGAGGAGTAGCAGTTCTGTTTAAAAACACAACAGATGTCACACTAGCCCCAAATCAACCCCCTTGTTCAATAATGCAGAAGCCCTTGTTAGCAATCTACAGCTTAACAAAAGCAAATTTTTATTCAATGCCTGCATTTATATTCCCCCAGGCAACAATGCAAATACTCTAGAAGACTTCCTCCAATGCCTTTCCAACACATATCCCCATGAAACTATGGTGTTGGGAGACGTTAATATTGATTGGAACAATTGTTCCTCTGAATCTCCCACCACCCATATAAACCTTCACGGTTATACCAAACTTACATCCTCACCCACCAGAATAAATAAATCCAACTACAAAGGCAGTATCTTGGACTGGATTCTTATCAACAATCACCCAGACCTGTATAACATGGGTGCCCTCCCAGATGATGTAAGTGACCACCTACTCACTTGCATCATTAAGCATAAAGCAGATAACCACCACCAATGACCACCAACTCACTTGCATCATTAAGCATAAAGTAGATAACCACCACCAAGTTCTATATAAATCTATCAGAAACAACAAGAACTTTAACTCCACTGACTTTCAGAATGAACTCAGAGCATGTAATTGGGCCGTACCTTAAGAACTTCCACTAAAGGATGCTGTAGCCTACTTTAATTCTAAATTCCTCTCCATTCTAGATTCCCACCCACCTATCCGTACTCTCAGAGCCAAAACTAAGACTGGCTCTCTAAAATAACCAAAATCATAGCAAGAAATAAAACATGGACAAATGGCGCACCTCCAAAGACCCACTTGAGCATATTAAAATTCTGACAACTAAGGAATGATACCAAGAAAGCCACACTGTTAAATAAAAATAACCTATCAACACCTTCAGCAAAAATACCAGAAGAAACCTCAAAAATTTTGGGCAGGCATTAACAAACTGCTCCACCCTGGCCAAACCTCCACCCCCACCCCCTCAACTTGCGACCTTAAAACTCCAGAGGAAACTGCTAACATCATTAACAATTTTTTTACCAAAACCATCCAATCACTAGCTAGCCAACTACCCCCACCAGCTCCTTTCAAAACTCCTCCACAACCACTACACCACTCCCTTTTGCCTTCCAACCTGTATCTACATCCACCATCCGATCTCCAATTAGAAACTAAAGCCCACTACCCTGGCAGCTGATCTCCTCCCATCTGAATATTTACAAAAAGGGGCAGATGCCATTGCATACCCTGTCTTGATCATAATAAACCACACCTTGACTGAAGCCATTATCCCCTCTCTCTGGAAGGTTTCCCACGTCATTCTCCTTCATAAAGGAGGGAATTCTTTAGACCTCTCAAACTTCCGACCAATAGCCATACTATCACCATTGGCCAAAATTATGGAAAATTGCATCCACAACCAATTAATGCACTATCTCACCCAAAATAAACTTCTGGCCAACTCTCAGCAAGGTTTTAGGCCACACCACAGCACCACATCAGCCCTCCAATACTTCTCTAACTATCAACTTCAGCCAAAACAATAACAAACTTATCTCTGCTCTCTTACTAGAGCTCTCTAAGGCCTTTGATATGGCTGGTCACCAACTGCTTCTCCTTACCGTGAAGGAACTATCTCTGAATAGTAACTTACCTCTGCTCTCTTACTAGAGCTCTCTAAGGCCTTTGATATGGTTAGTCACCAACTGCTTCTCCTTACCGTGAAGGAACTATCTCTGAATAGTAGCTCTATTAAATGGTTCCAATTTTAGCAAGCAGTTTTATGGCAGAATACCCTATCCACACATCTACCCATTATTCTAGGAGTTCCCCAGGGCTCCATACTAGGACCACTACTCTTCTCAGTCTTTATCAATGACCTACCCATCATCACTCCCAAGGCCACCTGCATCCAATATGCGGATGACTCTACTTTAATATGTACCGCCTCCTCCTCAACTGAGCTTATGACCCTAACCCAGAATACTTTCAATGATGTAGAAAAATGGTTTGCAAACTGTCAGCTCCTAGTAAACCCCAACAAAACTAAACTGCTCATCTTTTCCCCCACCTGCAAATCCTCCTCACCATTCTTTACTATAAGTTCAAACAATGGCACAATTATATCCCCACATACATGCATAAAACTCCTGGGCGTCACCATCGATAATGCCCTAAAATATGATATCCATGTCAATCAAACCATCAAATCCGTTAACAAAAAACTGGGCTCCCTATACAGGATCAAACCCTTCCTCACTCCTTTTGCAAGAACCACTATTGCTCAGTCCCACCTACTTACTACCCTCCTCTACGCCTCCCCCTCTTCACTAACCTGAACCAAGCCACCCTTACCAAACTTGCTAGTTGTTACAACCATATTGCTAGATTTGCTACAGGTGCTACCTCTAGGACCCACCATTGTATCAACCTAATTCAACTAGGATGGCTGGAGTGGCCCAGTCTTCTCCAATACAACCAACCTGTAATAACCCATAAAATACTATATCAACCCGAAAAAACACCAGCACTAAATAAGATCATCAAACCATGCAACAACATGAGGTCACTTCACTCTGCTGACAAACTGCTGGTACAAACAACTAAGAGCATAAAAGTGGCTGGGGACTCTCTATTCGCCAACTCAGTAGGCAAAACTTGGAATATGCTACCTGCAGAACTTACTCACCAATCCTCCTTAACCCAGTTCCAAAAAAGCCTCAAATTACACTTCCAACAGCACTAGCAAAGTCCCTGCTTAAACCCAGACTAATCACCAATGTTTCTGCAAACTCTCCCTAAGCATTTCAATTATACACTCTAAGAAGTATGAATTCTTGATGGGACTTAGCCCATAACTGCATGTATTATTGTCTGAAACTGAAGCCACATGACTTTGATGTTGTCTACTATGTTTTATTTAAGTTTGTAACCCTACTGAAAACTGCATATTATACTTATCTCTAAATGTTTCTATTGTGTATTTGTACTTTGCTTTCTGGAGCTTTTCTCCCAGGGCCTCTGCTGAAAATGGACATATATCCAGACGGAGTGTAAAATAAATAAAATAAATAAGTCTGTAATGGCTCTCTTGAAACAAATTAATTTAGACTGCTCAAATCAAGTTTGGCCATAAGGTCTTTTGCTTTCTTTCATAGAAAAAACTTTTGAGGAAAATCTTAGCTCTCCCTGGATGGGTAAGACCTCCTGGATACCTTTTCTCTGAATGAGGCTTACTACCTCCCGTCTTGCCAGACTTGACAGGGTGGGTCACCTGGTAAGGTACGGTACGAGAGGAGGACAGCATGACCTCTGGGTAAGACTATCTTCCTGACAAGTGGAAGGACAAATAATACCTGACCGTTTCCAGAGTAGTCGCAGGGAGTACAGTACAAGTCCCCAATGTGTTTGGGGGTGATGTATCCCCGACTGATTGTTGTGATTACCTCTGGCCTTACAGGAAGTTGTGACATCCTGTGACCCCTTTCAGATCCTCTGCTAGAACTGCATTTGGCTAGATGTCAACAAGCATCGTTGTGGACTCCACTCAGTTTAGGAGAACAAGAAGTTATGTACTCACCATAACGTTCAATGTATGTAGTCCATCTCGCCTCACATTCTTACCCGTGGGTTCAGAGCCGAATATCGGCTCCGACTCGGCCTATTTTACTAGCTCAAAAGTCTCTGATTGGCTGGGCTAAGAGGGTATCCCATGGTACACTGCTTCATATCCCCAGATCTAGTTTGCTGCTAACAACATAATTACTTCATACATACCTCGCATCCATACAAACAAAAACTATCCAAATGGACTCTGCAGGATACAACCTAACTTCCAAATCCTCCAGGCAGGGGGAAGGCAGGAGGGTAAGTAAGAATGTGAGGCGAGATGGACTACATACATCGAACGTTATGGTGAGTACATAACTTCTTGATGTTATGTAGTCCTATCTCACCTACATTCTTACCCGTGGGACAGTGTCCCTAGCACCTACCATCCTGGGTGGCTCATAGGAAAACACTCCTGAGAACTGTGGAGCCAAATGAAGATCTGCCCCTGGAAACCACGTCCAATTTGTAAAGAGAAACAAAGGTGCGAGGAGAAGCCCAAGCGGCTGCAGCACATATATCATCCATTGACAATCTAACTTGATAGGCTGTGGATGTGGAGACTGCTCTTGTGGAATGGGCTTTTACTGGATAAGGCAAATTTTTTGCCTGCTGTCTGATAAAGGAGATACAGACGGCTATCCATCTAGAGAGCGTGACCTTGGATACCAGAAAACCAAACCGGTTTTCCGAAAAGGAGACAGAGTCGGTCAGATTTCTGGATATCTTTTGTTCCGGTGTAGATAGAAGCGTAAGTCTATGTACATCCAACTGGTGAAATCTGAATTCTGCCTTGTTAGAAAAGTTGGGGAAGAAAACCGGCAGCTCAATAGACTGATTCATATTAGACACAGAAGCCACTTTGGGAAGGAATGATGGGTTTGGTGTAAGAGAGACCCTATCTTTATGTAAGATCAAATATGGGGGTTTGATGGAGAGGGCTTGAATTTCAGAGACCCGCCTCGCTGAAGTGACTGCTGTTAAAAATGCTGTTTTCCATGTTAAAAATTTTTAACTCGCAGGTAGCTGCAGGCTCGAATGGTGGAAGAGTGAGGGCTTGAAGAACAAAATTGAGGTCCCCGGGCATGACAGGTTGGGATACTGGGGGACGAAGCAATAGAGTACCTTTAAGGAATGCTTTACATAGTCTGTGTGCCATAAGGCTAGGTTCATTGGCCACGTGGAAGTTTGATATAGCTGCCAGCTGAACTTTGATGGTGGCTGATGCGGACCCTTGATAGAACAGCATAGACAAAAACTCCAGAATCGAATCAATGCCTCTACAATGAGCCCAGATAGAGAACCTTTTCCATTTGCTAGAGTAGATTTTTCTAGTGGATGGTTTATGAAAGGACGACAATATATGGACCACTTCTGGTGAAAAATTGTGACGTCTGACTAACGATGGAAGTGGAGTAGCCAGGCTGTCAACCGGAGTGTCCTCAGAGAGGGGTGGAACTGTCCCGGCATGTGCGTCAGTAAATCTGGAAGAGGTTCCAGAATCCAAGGAGTATCCACAATGTACACAAAGGCCAGTGTGGGGCAATCAGAATCATTCTGCTTCCCAAGGATTGTGCTTTCTGAATCACCCTTGAGAGAAGGGGAAATGGAGGGAAAGCATAAAGCAGACCGGAGGGCCAATTGTGAGCCAGAGCGTCCCTGGGCGATTCCCCCGGTGGGGGGATCAGCGAGAAGTAGTTGCTGCATTTTGCATTGAGAGGGCTGGCAAAAAGGTCGCAGCAAGGCTGACCCCATCTGCTGAAGATTCGCTCTACAACCAGGTGATTCAGGGACCACTCGTAGGGCATAAGAAATCGCCATGCTTAGTTTGTCCGCTATTACATTGGTCTTCCCCGGAATGTGCGTTGCCACCAGAAACCGTTGGGAAGCTATTGCCCAATGCCACACGCGCATGGCCTCTCTGCATAGTGGGTAAGATCGGGTTTCCCCTTGCTTGTTGAGATACCACACTACTGACATGTTGTCTGAGTGTATCGCAATAGTCCCTAGAGGAAGAACTTCTTGAAGTGCCTGCAATGCAAGAAGCACTGCTCTCATCTCCAGGACGTTTATGTGCAAATGTATCTCGTGCTCCTGCCACGTGCCTTGGACAGTCCTGCCGAGATAATGCCCCCCACCCCATCTGGGAGGCATCCGTGGTCACCGTGGCAACAGGGACAGGTGGAACAAAGGGCTTTCCCCCGTTCAAGTTGTTGGCGCACAGCCGCCAGCGGAGGTCCTGCTTGCATCTGTCTGTCATTAAGATTGGATGGGACAGCGGAAGTCTTTGGAGAGACCACTGGACAAAGAGGAGCCACTGAAGAAGTCTTATGTGTAATCTCGCTAGAGGAACCAACATGATAGTCGCCGCCATGGTACCTAGGAGTTGTAGAATCAGTCTTGCCTTCGCATGTCTCAGGGGCATCAGCGTGAGTATTTGTTGTTGCAACCCTCTGATTCTTTCTTGTGGTAAGAATGCTCGCATTTGAATGGTGTCCAACTCTGCTCCTATAAAGGTGACACGCTGTAAGGGCAATAAGGCAGATTTTTTTCCAGTTTATTGTGATGCCTAATTCGTGATATAGACTGATGGTAGCGTCTCTGGTCTGAATTAGTTGATGCCTGGTGGGGGCGGTGAGGAGCCAGTCGTCCAGGTACGGAAACACCTGGAATCCTTGACGTCTCAAGTGAGCCATCACACCACTGCCATACACTTGGTGAACACCCTGGGGGCTGTGGTGAGACCAAAGGGCAGGGCTCGAAACTGGAAGTGACTGGCTCCCAGCCGGAAGCGTAGGTGACACCTGGATGCCCTGTCCATTTTGACATGGTAGTAAGCATCCTTGAGGTTGATGGAGCACATCCATACTTTCTCTCCCAACAATGGGAGAATCGACTGTAGAGTGACCATATGGAATTTGGACTTGTGTACTTAATTGTTGAGATGACTGAGATCTAGTATGGGTCTCGGGTCCCCTGTTCTTTTTGTCACCAAAAAGAATCTTGAGTAAGTCCCTAATCCGATTTGGTCTGAGGGGACTGGTTGGATGGCTCCTTTTTCTAGCAGCTGAGATAACTCTGAGGCTGCTTGATCCCTTTGACTGGGTGGAACATGCGGGATTTTTCTTATTGGAGGGGGTACTGAAGAGAATGGAATGAGGTAACCTCCGGAAATTATCCTTAATACCCATCAGTCCTGGGTAATGTTTTCCCAGGCTTCCGGATACAAGGAAATTCAACCTTCGACTGGTTCTGGATAAGCACAGTCGGGCACTCCCTCAGGAATGAGAGTATGGGGAGCCACGGAAGGAGTCGCGGACTCCAGAATTGCGGGGGCCCCCTCTGCCTCTGGGGCAACGTCTCCCTGAATAACTCCCCCCTCCCCTGCCTCTTGTGCGGCAGGAAAAAACCTTTGTGATTTCTTGAACCACCCCCCCCGCTGGGCCTTGGGATAAGGCCTAGATGGAAGGGAAAAACGGACCCCTAAGGCAGACAGGGTCTTTCCCTCTTGCTCGCACCTGGTGAGGGTGTCTTTCACTTTGGTCCCAAACAAGGAGGAACCATCAAATGGGGCATCAGTGAAGGAAGACGAAGGCCTTCATGAAGTGACACAGGCACAGCCAGGCTTGACTTCTAAGGGTGACCCCTGAGCTGGCCGCCCTACTCGCTCCCTCGGCCGCATACGAAATGAGTTGCATGGAAGAGTTCGCAATGGAGTTGAGGGTAGAAACCTGTGCGTTAACTGTCTGAGCCAACGCCTCAGGTATGTTACCCGCAAGAGTATCTCCCAGTTCTTTGAGGAGATCTCTCTGGAGCAGAGTGAAATGAGACAAGTAATTCAGCGACCATAAAGTAAAGGTTGCTGAAGAGAGGGTACGCTTCTCGTACCGGTCCATAGTCTTAGACTCTTTGTTAGGAGGATGGACCGACGAGGAAGACTCTGCAACTTCTTCTGGGTGGCTGCCGCCACCACCATGGCATCTACAGGGACTCCCTTTGACAGAAACTCTTTTCCCTGAGGGGCGGAGAGAAATTTGTTGGGACACCTGGGTACGGGCTCCACAGAATCAGAGTTTTCCCACACCCTTCGACAAATAAGGTCAAGAAGTTCATCGAAGGGAAGAGACACCCAGGAGGCGGAGGGTTGAGTGCCAAAAGCCTTAAGGAATACTGACTCCTCCTCGGAAGGAGTTTTGGAAGGCCAGTCTCCTCTTTGTTTCAGTATCTCCAGGACATCGGAGAAGGAAACATCAGAGGAAGACTTGGGGGATCCTTCCGATTCCTCGAGGTCAGTATCGGAAGTGAGAGACTCATCCTGGGAGTCTATGTGCTTCCTCTTGCACAATTTCTTTCTGGGAGGTTCCTCAGGCACCGGCTCTGAGAGACCTTCAGAAAGTGGGGGACCACTCGTGGGGGTGTCCTTGGGGCCTGGCTCTACTGTCCAAGGATAGGCAAGTGTCAAACTCTCGCCGGAGGGGTAGGGGATGGAATGACTGACCCGGGTGATGTAGCTGACTATCTGGCCAGCGCGCTCCGCATGGCCTCGAAGGCAGCCCCCCCCCCCCCGAGTCCGAGGACTGACCGACCTCCAAGGCCACGACCGGGGTCCCCCGAGCCGATGCACTGAGTGGGAGACTCGAAATCGAAAGATGTCCCGAAGTATCCCCTTCAGGCCTGACCGAGGAGACCAGAGTCTCGAACCCTGTGGACGGAACCGACATGGTCGGAGCAGAGGTCGGCACCGATAAACCCAAGGGAGGTATCGGAGCTGGCGCAAGAACAACTTGGAGCGGAACATACCGGCTCCGACGACAAAGATGTGCTCGGAGGAGGAATCATCGAAACAGTCATAGGAACTGGCTCCGGAGCCGACTGGGTCGGAGCCGATAACAATTTAGCCAACACCGGCGACTGCAGGAGCCTCTGCACTACCCTATCCACATCCAAATCAGAAAGCCTGGAGGATTTGGAGGAGATGGATGGAGATTGGGATCTCTTATCTGGTGAACCATGCCTCACACTAGGCGACCGGCTCCGAATGGGTTCGAGAATAATCGGAGCGGACGCCGATTCACTTAACACAGATACCTCCTGCGGCCCTGAGGACAGTGAAGCCGAGGAAGCAGTGTCCAATATAGTAATCTTCTCCGGAGGCTCCGAAGATGCAGATGGAGCCGGAGACCTTTTCTTGGACTTGGAGGCTTTAGATTTCGACTGAGAACTGGAAGCTGAATCTATAGCTTCCTCAAAAGACGGTTTAAGCAGTCCCTTTAAAATCAATTTGTTTTCCTCTCTTGGAGCACCCTAGGACTGAAGGCGTAGCAAAAGCTACACGACTCCTCTAAATGGATGGCTCCAAGGCAGTAAACACACACAGAGTGTCCATCTGTGATGGACATTTTATATCCGCAGTTTGAACATTTTTCAAAGCCAGAAGGCTTATGTTCCTTCTGATCCTCGACATTATCTGCTAACTCTAGAGAACAGTTAACAAAACTTTTCCAAAATGGGCGGGAAAGCCCACAAAGTGCACTAGCAAACAGTACTACACAGGCTCAGCGAACCCCTAAATAAACGATTAGCAACAAAAATGACACCACTGCAAGAACCTCTAACTAAAACGGTTCTTAAGACAACAGAAATAACAAACACACGAAAAATCTCAAACTACGGGAGGACTAGGTCCTCTAACTAAAATGGGCCTAGCCCGTGGGAACAGTTAGGGATACCACAAAACACCAAGAAAACACACAATCACAGCACCAGCAGCAAAATATAGCTATTAAAATAGCTTTTGAGTATAAAGTAACCAATTTCTCAAGAGAAATAGGTCAAAATAATGTACTTAGCCACAGCCAAGCGAGACCATGTCCGAGCTCTACAAGCGGCAAATGAGATCTGGGGATATGAAGCAGTGTACCATGGGATACCCTCTTAGCCCAGCCAATCAGAGACTTTTGAACTAGTAAAACAGGCAGAGTCGGAGACGAATATCCACGGATAAGAATGTAGGTGAGATAGGACTACATAACATCAGGTGTTTGAGAGCTTCAAATGTTGATCATTCAGCTTCATGACGATTTTTCCCACTTGCCAAAGAGTATGGTTTTGTCAAATGTGGCATGAAGTTAGCATTTGTACTATAAGCAAAACTACAAATAATCTAGAAACAGGGTTCAAATCTTAAGTGGTCACTTCTATTTATCTGCCTGCTGAGCTTGGGGTGAAGTCACCCAGATAATGATAAATATGAATTCTCATCGATTTGAAAGCTGCTACAGCGGGCAGGAGGACACTACAAAGAATACTTATGAAAGAATTAGATCAAATGGGACAAAACTTATTATTTAATTTACATGACCAAGATAGTCTAGCTTTGAAGCTCCGCTTTCAAAAGTAGTCACCACATCATACACAAAACAGAACACAGTGATCAAGCAGTAATAAAAATCAAGATGCAGACAAATGGCAATAAAAACAGTCCAAAATAATACACAAAAGCATAACTTTGACAGAGACTAAAACGCTACTGCATTACATACATCACAGTAAGTAGTGGTAACAGCATTCTATTATTAATTTTTAAATTATTCCAGCTGAAGGAGAAATAAGTGAGGTTAGCGGGGAAAATTACATTAAACTGCATATGGCAAATTAGATGAAATTCTAATTTGAGAATTTGCAGTAAACGTGTTGGGGAAAAAAATGCACCAAGTTACCAAAATGAACTTGGAAAAAGAAAAAAATACATTTAAGTGGTCTACAAAAAGAAAAGCAAATACACACAATACAAATTTAGATTTACTTTATTTCACAAAGGCATATCCAATGGCATACACTTCTTCCACTGGGTAAAGAACAGCACCTTCCAGAGGGACTATTCTAAAGGAATGACCCCCCCCCCACCCACCCACCCAAGAAGCACTACCTTTCTCATTTGAAAAAAAATGTTTCCCAACATGTTCCAGACAATTAGAAGAGCTTGTTGATGCATGGACTAAATTTGCAATGTTTCTGGTTTTAATTCTTATCCTGCCAATACTGAATTGCGTAATTAGGTTCCACACAAAAAAGAATGCCAACAAAAAGGCAGATGCTTCTAGCTTCGGCTATACATTACCAGACTACAGTGGATAGAACACACTGCAAATATGAAAGAATAAGCAGCATAGTAAACATATTTGCAAATAATGAAAAGACGCATTTACCAATATGCTTAATACAGTAAGTGATTATATATTAAAGTAACCAATCAACAAGATTCAGAACACGGACAGCTCCAGAATCAGAACATATATATATATATATATATATATATATATATATATTATCCTGAGGTATAAAAAAAATACTAGGTTTAGTTGCAAGTTGCTAAGTTACCTGGTCCTGATTAAGGCCAAGGGATTTTACTAAATCACAAATATATTTACAAAATATTAAGCCCTGAAAAACATTTCCCTTAAAGCTCCCATTTTTCAATCAGTGGAGAGTAGGGGGGAACAAGCAGTAGGCAGTGAACAAGCTGGCAAATGAAAACTCACTATATAGGCAACATTCACTGAGCCCTGTTCAAAATGCTCAGTCAGTCCTTGAAAAATTAAAGTTATGTACTCACCATAACTATGCATTTGTTGTACATTTTCATTCTTCCTCAACTATTGGGTACAGGATCCGACCTCAGATCTGACTCTGCCGCATTTACTAGACTCTCAGATCAAACTCACAAGCTCGTTCCTCTAACCATAATGCCCCAGTCAACCTGCTATACCTCAGATCGGGTTTGCTGCCTTATAAGCCATAGGAAGAACTAACCCTAGGTTAAGAGAGTACTAGTAGCAGAACTGGGCCTCAAACCTGGAACAGAGGTTCCATGATAACCATAAGGTCACTCCAGGAAATAACAGAAGCGGGATGGAGGGTGGGAAGCTGAGGAAGAATGAAAATGGAAAACAGATTAAAGTTATATACTCACCATAACTATACATATCTTCTGTTGTCCCTTCCATTCATTCCTCAGCTATTGGGACAGAGTCCCCAACTACAAGGACAGTACAGTTTTGTACCTACCATAAATGTAGATGTTCGAGTGCTAATACAGCTGCAGTCATAACAGATGGGTTCTCCTGCTGTCAGGTGGGTCCTCGGTCGGCCGAATTCCAAAGTCTAGGTCCGGCGTCAGTTGTCATCGCTTCCTCCCTGATGTCAGTGCGACAGGGGTATAAAAGAACCAGCCGACGCCATTTTCTTCAGTTTTTCTTGCCCCAGATGTCAGGTGCCCCCAGAAGGAAGGCAATACAAAAAAATTTTGAAGCAATGCAATGCAATATAATCAAAAAACAGTAGTTGCAAGCAAATACACCATAAAAGAATACCCCTAGAGGGGAAGGAGGGAGGGAAACCTCTACTGCAGCTGTATTAGCACTCGAACATCTACATTTATGGTAGGTACAAAACTGTACTATGTTCATCGTGCATACAGCTGCAGTCATAACAGATGGGTAGAATCCCAAAGCTAAGAAAGGGGTGGTAGGCACTAGGTGGAACTAGGAGGAGCCAAAATGCCCTGCAAGACTGAAGTGGCAAAGCCTGCTCTAGATTTGGAGTATAATGGTAGGTTGTAGTGTTTGGAGAAGGTATGGACAGAACTCCAAGTGGCTGCTTCCAAGATATCCTTGGTAGGAACTCCTCTGAGGAAGGCTGCAGAGGTGGCTGTGGCCCTAGTGGAGTGAGTTCTAATGCCTGTAGGAACAGTTTTGCCATGAAAGGAATAGCAAAAGCATATGCAGTGGGCTATCCATTTTGAGATTGTCTGCTTGGAAATTGGCTTTCCTGGAGCTCCTATCGCATAGGCCACAAAGAGCTGTTCTGATTTTCTGAAAGGCTTTGTTCTGTCCAAATAATAACGCAGTTGCCTGTGGATGTCCAAGGAATGTAGCAATCTCTCCCCTTTGTTTTGGGGAATGGGATAAAAAGTAGGTAAATGTATGGCCTGATTTAAAGCTACCCTGGATACCACTTTAGGCATAAAGGAAGGGTTGGTTCGTAATGAAACTCTGTCCTGATGGAAGATGATAAAAGGCTGGACAGCCATGAGGGCCTGTAGTTCTGAAACTCTATGAGCTGAGGTGATAGCCAGAAGGAAAGCTGTTTTCCAGGACAAATATTGCAAATCTGATAAAGCAGCTGGCTCAAAAGGAGGCAGAGTCAGTTTTTCCAGAATGAAATTTAGATCCCAAGCAGGTATTGGTTGTTTCCTTGGAGGTCTTAAATTCTTAGCCCCTCTGAGGAACTGTCTTAAAAGAGGGTGAGAGAATAAAGGAGGATCAGTGTTGTATTCTGCAGAAATGGCTGAGGCATGGATTTTGATGGAGGAGAACGAAAGTCCACTGCTTAGTAGTTCAGCCAAATATGGTAGTATTTGAGGTAAATTCAGTTTTCCAGGGTTCTGGCCCTTTTTCTCATTCCAGACACAAAAGCGTTTCCATTTTGCGGAGTAAGCTGAGTGTTTTTAGCTGACTGTGAAGAGTTGTGAAGAGTTTTGAAGCTGTGCTGAGTCAGAAGAAGAGGCATTAGAGGCAGGGTCCATGGAGGGGAATGAGTCAGGCTCCTCAGGAGTGGGTACCAGTGTTGCCTTGGCCAGTCCGGAGCAATGAGGATCATCTTTGGTCTGTCTGCTCTGGTCTTCAATAGGACTTTGGGCAGCAGAGGAAGAGGCAGGAAGGCATAAACTGTCACTGATGTCCAGCTGAAAGTGAGAACGTCCACTCTCCAGGCCTTTGGGTGGAAGGTCCTCGAGCAGAATTTTGTCAATTGATGATTTTTGTGGGAGGCAAAGAGATCTATGTCTGGCCTTCCCCATTCTTGGATTATTTCTGTAAAAACTTTTGGATGCAACATCCATTCGTGTGGGTCTGTCATATTTATGCTTAGGTTGTCTGCCAGCATGTTTTCCTTGCCTGGCAAGTACTGTGTATGTAGTTCCATTTGTAAGTCCATGGCCATGTTCCTAAGTGATATGGCCAGTCTGCATAGGGGATAGGAATGTGTTCCTCCCTGCTTGTTTATGTACCACATAACTGTGGTGTTGTCCGTTCTTATAAATAGTTGACCTGGTTGTAGAAGGTCCTTGAAAGCTATAATAGCATTTATTACTGCTAGCATTTCTTTTTGATTGATGTGAAGGTGCTTTTCTTTTTGGGACCATTTGCCCTGAATGCACCGGTCTGTCATGTGCGCCCCCATCTTAGTCCGAGGCATCTGTTGTGATGACTTGATTTGCTTGAGGCTTGCTGAATGGAAGACCTGTGTTTGCTTGACATGCTTGAGCCCACCACAGAAATTCCTTTTGCAGACATGGAAGTAGTGGTATTATTGTTTCCAAACTGTGGCTGTGTTGAGACCATATGTTTTTCAGGTACCATTGTAGTTTTCTCATATGCAGCTTTGCACATGGGATTAGCAAGATGCAAGATGCCATTAATCCCAGAGCCTGCAGGATTTTCCTTGCAGTCAGCCTGGTGCAATTTGCCAGTGTTTTGAAGTATTGAATTAGTTGCCCCTGCTTCTCTGGCGTGAGGTAGGCCATCTGGGTGTTTGTGTCCAAATTGGCATCCAGGAAAATTATATTTCGAGAGGGTATTAGCCTTGATTTCTCTTTGTTGACTGTGTATCCCAGGGAGTTTAATAACATTATTACACAAGCCAGATGGTTCAGAAGAATGCGCTTGCTGTCCGCTTGGATCAGGCAGTCGTCCAAATAAGGGTATATTTGTATCCCTTGAAGTCTGCAGTAAGCAATTACTGATGCCAGGCATTTCGTGAATACTCTGGGCGCAGTAGATAAGTCAAAGGGCAATGCAGAGAATTGATAATGGGTTGAACCTGCAAGAAATCTGAGGTATCTTCTGCAATTTTGTCTGATTGGGACATGCAGGTATGCCTCCTTGAGGTCCAATGTTACCAGCCAAGACTCCTTGCCCAGCATGGGAAGAAGTTGCTGTAGAGTGAGCATCTTGAATTTTGGTACGAGTAGGAATGTGTTTAGGATGGAAAGATCCAAAATAGGTCTCCGGTCTTTTCCCTTCCTTGGCACCAGAAATAGCCTGGAATAAAAACCTTGACCTTGTTCATGTGTAGGTACCTCTTGAATAGCTTTCATGTTTATAAGATCTGAAATTTGCTTTTGTGCCTCTGCCCTTTGATTGTGTGGCAGTTTTGGCATGCCTCTCATTTTTGGAAGGCTATGAAAGTGGAATATGTAGCCTCTGTTTATAATGTCCAGGATCCATTTGTCCTTTGTGACAACATGACAATTTTTTGAGAATAGTGCCAGCTTTCCTCCTAAGGGGGCTGCCATTTGAGACCTGGTTGGCCTGCAAAGGGGAAAGTCATTGGGTTTGCTTTCTGAAAGATTGTGAGTTGTCCTCACTACCTCTTGGTGTAGGAGTTTGCCATTGTCTGCCTCTGTACGATCCTTGTGGTTGTCCT